>NC_057800.1:497742768-497915793 GCF_018294505.1 Triticum aestivum | reverse complement strand
CTAGGCTCCCTATATATAGTGGGGAAAAGAGGGCCTCTCAACCCACGCCTTTGGTGCCTCCCTCTCCCTCTCCAACACATCCTCCTCCTCCATAGAGCTTAGCGAAGCCCTGCCGGAGTACTGCAGCTCCACCACCACCACGCCGTCGTGCTGCTGTTGGAGCCATCTTCCTCAACCTCTCCTTCCCTCTTGCTGGATCAAGAAGAAGGAGATGTTACGCTGACCGTACGTGTGTTGAACGCGGAGGTGCCGTCCGTTCGGCGCTAGGATCTCCGGTGATTTGGATCATGTCGAGTACGCCTTCCTCATCCCCGTTCTTTGAACGCTTCTGCGCGTGATCTACAAAGGTATGTAGATACAATCCAATCACTCGTTGCTAGATGAACTCCTAGATGGATCTTGGTGAAACCGTAGGAAATTTTTTGTTTTCTGCAACGTTCCCCAACAGTGGCATCATGAGCTAGGTCTATGCGTAGTTTTCTTGCACGAGTAGAACACAATTTGTTGTGGGCGTTGATGTTGTCAACTTTCTTGCCGCTACTAGTCTTATCTTGTTTCGACGGTATTGTGGGATGAAGCGGCCCGGACCAACCTTACACGTACGCTTACGTGAGACCGGTTCCATCGACTAACATGCACTAGTTGCATAAGGTGGCTGGCGGGTGTCTGTCTCTCTCACTTTAGTTGGAGCGGATTCGATGAAAAGGGTCCTTATGAAGGTAAATAGAAGTTGACAAATCACGTTGTGGCTTTCACGTAGGTAAGAAAACGTTCTTGCTAGAACCCTACTTCAGCCACGTAAAACATGCAACAACAATTAGAGGATGTCTAACTTGTTTTTGCAGCAAGTGCTTTGTGATATGATATGGCCAAAGTTGTGATGAATGATGAATGATATATATGTGATGTATGAGATGTTCATGCTATTGTAATAGGAATCACGACTTGCATGTCGATGAGTATGACAACCGGCAGGAGCCATAGGAGTTGTCTTTATTTTTTGTATGACCTGCGTGTCATTGAGAAACGCCATGTAAATTACTTTACTTTATTGCTAAACGCGTTAGCCATAGTAGTAGAAGTAATAGTTGGCGAGCAACTTCATGGAGACACGATGATGGAGATCATGATGATGGAGATCATGGTGTCATGCCGGTGACAAGATGATCATGGAGCCCCAAGATGGAGATCAAAGGATCTATGTGATATTGGCCATATCATGTCACTATTATTATTTGATTGCATGTGATGTTTATCATGTTTTTGCATCTTGTTTACTTAGAATGACGGTAGTAAATAACATGATCCCTCATAATAATTTCAAGAAAGTGTTCCCCCTAACTGTGCACCGTTGCGACAGTTCGTTGTTTCGAAGCACCACGTGATGATCGGGTGTGATAGATTATAACGTTCACATACAACGGGTGTAAGACAGATTTACACATGCAAACACTTAGGTTGACTTGACGAGCCTAGCATGTACAGACATGGCCTCGGAACACAGAAGATCGAAAGGTCGAGCATGAGTCGTATAGAAGATACGATCAACATGAAGATGTTCACCGATGTTGACTAGTCCGTCTCACGTGATGATCGGACACGGCCTAGTTAACTCGGATCATGTTATACTTAGATGACTGGAGGGATGTCTATCTGAGTGGGAGTTCATTATAATTTGATTAGATGAACTTAATTATCATGAACTTAGTCTAAATATTTTATAATATGTCTTGTAGATCAAATGGCCAACGTAGTCCTCAACTTCAACGCGTTCCTAGAGAAAACCAAGCTGAAAGACGATGGCAGCAACTACACGGACTGGGTCCGGAACCTGAGTATCATCCTCATAGCTGCCAAGAAAGATTATGTCCTACAAGCACCGCTAGGTGATGCACCTGTTCTCCCTGCAGAACAAGACGTTATGAACGCTTGGCAGGCACGTACCGATGACTACTCCCTCGTTCAGTGCGCATGCTTTACAGCTTAGAGCCGGGGCTCCAAAAGCGTTTTGAGAGACACGGAGCATATGAGATGTTCGAAGAGCTGAAAATGGTATTCCAAGCTCATGCCCGGGTCGAGAGATATGAAGTCTCTGACAAATTCTTCAGCTGTAAGATGGAGGAAAATAGTTCTGTCAGTGAGCACATACTCACAATGTCTGGGTTACATAACCGCTTGACTCAGCTGGGAGTTAATCTCCCGGATGACGCGGTCATTGACAGAATCCTTCAGTCGCTTCCATCGAGCTACAAGAGCTTTGTGATGAACTTCAATATGCAGGGGATGGAAAAGACCATTCCTGAAGTATTTGCAATGCTGAAATCAGCAGAGGTAGAAGTCAAAAAGGAACATCAAGTGTTGATGGTGAATAAAACCACTAAGTTCAAGAAAGGCAAGGGTAAGAAAACCTTCAAGAAGGACGGCAAGGGAGTTGCTGCGCCCGGCAAGCAAGCTGCCGGGAAGAAGCCAAAGAATGGACCCAAGCCCGAGACTGAGTGCTTTTATTGCAAGGAAAGTGGTCGCTGGAAGCGGAACTGCCCCAAATACTTAGCGGACAAGAAGGCCGGCAAAACGAAAGGTATATGTGATATACATGTAATTGATGTGTACCTTACCAGTACTCGTAGTAGCTCCTGGGTATTTGATACCGGTGCGGTTGCTCACATTTGTAACTCAAAACAGGAGCTGCGGAATAAGCGGAGACTGGCGAAGGACGAGGTGACGATGCGCGTCGGGAATGGTTCCAAGGTCGATGTGATCGCCGTCGGCACGCTACCTCTACATTTACCTACGGGATTAGTTTTGAACCTCAATAATTGTTATTTGGTGCCAAGTTTGAGCATGAACATTGTATCAGGATCTCGTTTAATTCGAGATGGCTACTCATTTAAATCTGAGAATAATGGTTGTTCTATTTATATGAGAGATATGTTTTATGGTCATGCTCCGATGGTGAATGGTTTATTCTTAATGAATCTCGAGCGTAATGCTACACATGTTCATAATGTGAGTACCAAAAGATGTAAGATTGATAATGATAGTCCCACATACTTGTGGCACTGCCGCCTTGGTCACATAGGTGTCAAACGTATGAAGAAGCTCCATGCTGATGGACTTTTAGAGTCTCTTGATTATGAATCATTTGACACGTGCGAACCATGCCTCATGGGTAAAATGACCAAGACTCCGTTCTCAGGAACAATGGAGCGAGCAACCAACTTATTGGAAATCATACATACTGATGTGTGCGGTCCAATGAGTGTTGAGGCTCGCGGTGGCTATCATTATGTTCTCACCCTCACTGATGACTTGAGTAGATATGGGTATATCTACTTAATGAAACACAAGTCTGAAACCTTTGAAAAGTTCAAGGAATTTCAGAGTGAGGTTGAGAATCAACGTGACAGGAAAATCAAGTTCCTGCGATCAGATCGTGGAGGAGAATACTTGAGTCATGAGTTTGGCACACACTTAAGAAAATGTGGAATAGTTTCACAACTCACGCCGCCTAGAACACCCCAGCGTAATGGTGTGTCCGAACGTCGTAATCGCACTCTATTAGATATGGTGCGATCTATGATGTCTCTTGCCGATTTACCGCTATCTTTTTGGGGCTATGCTTTAGAGACTGCCGCATTCACTTTAAATAGGGCTCCATCGAAATCCGTTGAGACGACACCGTATGAATTATGGTTTGGGAAGAAACCTAAGCTGTCGTTTCTAAAAGTTTGGGGATGCGATGCTTATGTCAAGAAACTTCAACCTGAAAAGCTCGAACCCAAGTCGGAAAAATGCGTCTTCATAGGATACCCTAAAGAAACTATTGGGTATACCTTCTACCTCAGATCCGAAGGCAAGATCTTTGTTGCCAAGAATGGATCCTTTCTAGAGAAAGAGTTTTTCTCGAAAGAAGTAAGTGGGAGGAAAGTAGAACTTGATGAAGTATTACCTCTTGAACCGAAAAATGGCGCAACTCAAGAAAATGTTCCTGAGGTGCCTGCACCGACTAGAGAGGAAGTTAATGATGATGATCATGAACTTTGTAGGTCCACAAGGACACGTTCCGCACCAGAGTGGTACGGCAACCCTGTCTTGGAAATCATGTTGTTAGACAACGGTGAACCTTCAAACTATGAAGAAGCGATGGCGGGCCCGGATTCCGACAAATGGCTAGAAGCCATGAAATCCGAGATAGGATCCATGTATGAAAACGAAGTATGGACTTTGACTGACTTGCCCGTTGAGCGGCGAGCCATAAAAATAAATGGATCTTTAAGAAGAAGACAGACGCGGATGGTAATGTGACCATCTATAAAGCTCGCCTTGTCGCTAAGGGTTATCGACAAGTTCAAGGGGTTGACTACGATGAGACATTCTCACCGGTAGCGAAGCTAAAGTCCGTCTGAATCATGTTAGAAATTGCCGCATTCTATGATTATGAAATATGGCAAATGGACGTCAAAACGGCATTCCTTAATGGTTTCCTTAAGGAAGAATTGTATATGATGCAGCCGGAAGGTTTTGTCGATCCTAAGAATGCTAACAAGGTGTGCAAGCTCCAACGCTCGAATTATGGGCTGGTCCAAGCATCTCGGAGTTGGAACATTCGCTTTGATGAGATGATCAAAGCGTTTGGGTTTACGCAGACTTATGGAGAAGCCTGCGTTTACAAGAAAGTGAGTGGGAGCTCTGTAGCATTTCTCATATTATATGTAGATGACATACTTTTGATGGAAAATGATATAGAGCTTTTGGACAGCATTAAGGCCTACTTGAATAAGAGTTTTTCAATGAAGGACCTTGGAGAAGCTGCTTATATATTAGGCATCAAGATCTATAGAGATAGATCAAGACGCCTCATAGGTCTTTCACAAAGCACATACCTTGATAAGATATTGAAAAAGTTCAATATGGATCAGTCTAAGAAGGGGTTCTTGCCTGTGTTGCAAGGTGTGAAATTGAGCTCAGCTCAATGTCCGACCACGGCAGAAGATATAGAAGAGATGAGTGTCATCCCCTATGCCTCAGCCATAGGTTCTATTATGTATGCCATGCTGTGTACCAAACCTGATGTAAACCTTGCCGTAAGTTTGGTAGGAAGGTACCAAAGTAACCCCGGCAAGGAACACTGGACAGCGGTCAAGAATATCCTGAAGTACCTGAAAAGGACTAAGGAAATGTTTCTCGTTTATGGAGGTGACAAAGAGCTCGTCGTAAAGGGTTACGTCGACGCTAGCTTCGACACAGATCTGGATGACTCTAAGTCACAAACCGGATACGTGTATATTTTGAATGGTGGGGCAGTAAGCTGGTGCAGTTGCAAGCAGAGCGTCGTGGCGGGATCTACATGTGAAGCGGAGTACATGGCAGCCTCGGAGGCAGCACATGAAGCAATTTGGGTGAAGGAGTTCATCACCAACCTAGGAGTCATACCCAATGCGTCGGGGCCAATCAAGCTCTTCTGTGACAACACTGGAGCTATTGCTCTTGCCAAGGAGCCCAGGTTTCACAAGAAGACAAGGCACATCAAGCGTCGCTTCAACTCCATTCGTGAAAATGTTCAAGATGGAGACATAGATATTTGTAAAGTACATACGGACCTGAACGTAGCAGATCCGTTGACTAAACCTCTCCCTAGAGCAAAACATGATCAACACCAGAATTCCATGGGTGTTCGATTCATCACAATGTAACTAGATTATTGACTCTAGTGCAAGTGGGAGACTGTTGGAAATATGCCCTAGAGGCAATAATAAAAGCATTATTGTTATATTTCCTTGTTCATGATAATTGTCTTTATTCATGCTATAATTGTGTTATCCGGAAATCGTAATACATGTGTGAATAATAGACACCAACATGTCCCTAGTAAGCCTCTAGTTGACTAGCTCGTTGATCAACAGATAGTCATGGTTTCCTAACTATGGACATTGGATGTCATTGATAACGAGATCACATCATTAGGAGAATGATGTGATGGACAAGACCCAATCCTAAACATAGCACAAGATCGTATAGTTCGTTTGCTAGAGTTTTCCAATGTCAAGTATCTTTTCCTTAGACCATGAGATCGTGTAACTCCCGGATACCGTAGGAGTGCTTTGGGTGTACCAAACATCACAACGTAACTGGGTGACTATAAAGGTATACTACGGGTATCTCCGAAAGTGTCTGTTGGGTTGACATGGATCAAGACTGGGATTTGTCACTCCGTATGACGGAGAGGTATCACTGGGCCCACTCAGTAATGCATCATCATAATGAGCTCAAAGTGACCAAGTGTCTGGTCACGGGATCATGCATTACGGTACGAGTAAAGTGACTTGCCGGTAACGAGATTGAACGAGGTATTGGGATACCGACGATCAGATCTCGGGCGAGTAACATACCGATTGACAAAGGGAATTGTATACGGGGTTGCTTGAATCCTCGACATCGTGGTTCATCCGATGAGATCATCGAGGAGCATGTGGGAACCAACATGGGTATCCAGATCCCGCTGTTGGTTATTGACCGGAGAGCGATCTCGGTCATGTCTACATGTCTCCCGAACCCGTAGGGTCTACACACTTAAGGTTCGGTGACGCTAGGGTTGTAGGGATATGTTTATGTAGTAACCCGAATGTTGTTCGGAGTCCCGGATGAGATCCCGGACGTCACGAGGAGTTCCGGAATGGTCCGGAGGTAAAGAATTATATATAGGAAGTGCTATTTCGGCCATCGAGACAAGTTTCGGGGTCACCGGTATTGTACCGGGACCAACGGAAGGGTTCCAGGGGTCCACCGGGTGGGACCACCTATCCCGGAGGGCCCCATGGGCTGAAGTGGGAAGGGATCCAGCCCAAAGTGGGCTGGGGCGCCACTTCCCCCTAGGGCCCATGCGCCTAGGGTGGGGGAAACCCTAAAGAAAGAGTCCTAGAAGGGGAAGGCACCTCCTAGGTGCCTTGGGGAGGAGGGATTCCTCCCTTGGCCGCCCCCCCCCCCCCTAGGAGATTGCATCTCCTAGGGCCGCCGCCCCCCCCTAGGCTCCCTATATATAGTGGGGAAAAGAGGGCCTCTCAACCCACGCCTTTGGTGCCTCCCTCTCCCTCTCCAACACATCCTCCTCCTCCATAGAGCTTAGCGAAGCCCTGCCGGAGTACTGCAGCTCCACCACCACCACGCCGTCGTGCTGCTGTTGGAGCCATCTTCCTCAACCTCTCCTTCCCCCTTGCTGGATCAAGAAGAAGGAGACGTTACGCTGACCGTACGTGTGTTGAACGCGGAGGTGCCGTCCGTTCGGCGCTAGGATCTCCGGTGATTTGGATCATGTCGAGTACACCTTCCTCATCCCCGTTCTTTGAACGCTTCTGCGCGTGATCTACAAAGGTATGTAGATACAATCCAATCACTCGTTGCTAGATGAACTCCTAGATGGATCTTGGTGAAACCGTAAGAAAATTTTTGTTTTCTGCAACGTTCCCCAACATTTTTTAGTCCCACCTCCCACGGTTTTTTTTCGTTCTAAAAAAATCTATGAAATTTCGTAGGTTAACCAGGGACAACTCCCACCTCCCAGGTTTTTTTCGTCCCACCTCCCATGGTTTTTTTGGTACCTCGTCCCACCTCACACTAAGCCGCCACGAACCGCAAAAACCGCCTACCTTAGCCAAATCAACAAATCTCTCTCATTAATGCAATTTTCTTTAGGAAACAAATAATAGATTCTTTCCTACCTTAGCCAAATCAACGGATCTCTTCTATTAATGCATTTTGCTTTAGCAAACAAATAATAGATTCTTTCCTACCTTAGCCAAATCAACGGATCTCTCCCATTAATGCAATTTGCTTTAGCAAACAAATAATAGATTCTTTCCTACCTTAGCCAAATCTACGAAATCTCTCTCATTAATGCAATTTGCTTTAGGAAACAAATAATAGATTTTCAGGAAACAAATAATCTCTAATCTCTAATAATTTCTACTCCTAATGAAACAGTTGGTAGTCTCCTCCCACTTTCCATGGTTTTTTTTGGTACCTCCTCCCACCTTCGTTGGGTTTTTTTCGTAGATTTTTTTCGTCCCCTCCCCTTACTTCATCGGTTTATTTTCGCGTCACCCTCTCACACAACGAAAGAAATCTAAACAGATCAGAACTTTCCATACTGGCGCAAGTTATTTAGTAATGTAGAATCAATCACGAACAATCTCTAAAGATCAAATCTAAATTAATTAACCTTACCTTAAATCACTCAATTACATTAATTAGAAAACAAATAATTGATATTCAAAAAATTGCTCAATCACGTAAACCTTACCTTAACTCACGGATGGTAATCAATCTCCAAACAAAGGAAACAATACATCGAGGGAGCGGTAAATAAACTCTCTTTCTTATGACATGTACATGACCTTTCCTTCCCTCTACGTTGTCGAGCGTTCTTGATTCTCGAGGCCGATGCTTGGGTTGCGTCACTGGGTCGCGACGGTGCTGGAGGACGAGGACGGCGAGGCCGGGTGCCGCGGCACCGCATTGGCCGCGGCCGGTGAAGGGGGCAAAGAAGGGCAGCTTCCCTGGCCCTGGCCATGGCCGTGACCCTGGGAGTTGGTGCGGTGGAAGTGGCACTTGAAGGACACGGCATGGGTGGCCGACGCGCAGACGCGCTTGGAAGCGGGCCCGTGGCCCGTGCCGGACGGCACCGACGCCGACCCGGGCCACCTCCTCCGCGTATTCTTGGAGCTGTGGCTGGCCGATTTACATGAAATTAATTCCCTCGGTTGTGGTGGCAAATATAATACACATAATTCATATTGTTATGTACTAGCATGTGTGTGTGAAATAGATGGATTATGGTCCCGTACCCAATAAGATGGATATATGTGTGTGTTAGAGAGAGAGAGGGAGAGGGGGAGAGAGTGAGGAAGAGGGAGGCAGAGAGTGTGTGTGAGGAATTGATGGTAAAAAAGGTCGCCAATGTCACTTGATATATATGAGAATATTAATATTTAACTTTTAAAGTTAATGTAGCCCCGTTGCAACGCACGGGTGTTCTTCTAGTGTTAGTAGTGAGTAAGTAGGAGATGTAGATGTCAATGCAATGTGAATTGTATTACAGATAGTAGAATAACTTAAATCGGTTTTCATATGGAAAAAATACAATGTTCAGAAGAGGGAGTAAGCTAATGTGGATATGATGCCAGATACAATAATAGTGTTTTAAGCATGCAACAAAGCATGCATCCCAGTTAGAACCATAAGGTGACCAGTTCACGCCCAAAAAAAGGCTCCGTTGGGTCATCGGTCACAAGAGATTTGGCCATTGCAGTTCCTTAGATGAAAAGCTCCTGCTCAAACAACAATACAAACACATGTAAGATTGGTTGCAATCACGCATGCCACCTTTCAGATGCAAATGCTCTATGCATGAGTAACAAAATTATCTGGATTCAAATGACATTAAAATATTCTGAGAGACCAAAATGTCAGCAATAAAGAGGAAAAGATAGCAGGTTACCACCATCAAGATTCAAATGGCATTTACATCACACTACGACATGGTTACCATCCACTGATTTCTATCAAAACCTTTCCCAAGCATATAAATTCTACTGAATAACCCTCATCTTATATATCACTCTTAAACAGTACGAACCAAGGCAATCTTTCAGAATGCAAGAGGAAATAAAACATCGATTCTATATAGCAGCACTGAACATGGATAAAAACAAAGTGTCTTACATGGCCAGGTTAAAAAAGATAGGTAGTATGCAGCTAGTGTTACAGCCTAGACAAAAGACATGGGTAGACAAGACAAAATGATGTCAGTTACATAACTATGTTTGATTGGACAAGCACCAACACAAGACACTGGTACACTGCTGTGATATAGCCGGCCAATTACACATAGTTGAAATACACTGCCAATGGTATTTGCGCGTGGCGTAACTGGATAGTGAGCATGGTAGATTAATGTGATCTATACAGATACTCACAATCACAGTGCGCTTCCCATCACTGGCATAGATGATCTCATCCTCCATGCAGCTTCTAATGTTCAGTGGGCCCAAAGTCTTAATTATATTCCAAGCATCATGGTGATGTAACCAAGAAATTAGATAGAAGTCTGAACCTGATTTGCTATAAAACTCATTCTTCTATTGGCAATGTTGTGATCTTCCAAGTAAAAAAACTCTCGACTCGACAAATACTAACAGTCAGCCTTTGCTTTACAGTAAAAGAGAAATCGACACAGGAAAACAAAAAAAACAATAGGCAAGTACACCTGAAAGCATACTTGTCTACCCACTGTCAAAAAAAGTATGTGCCTAACGCTATATCCTAATAGTAATGCTACATCATGCAAGTTCATTAGAGCATTGATCATCATTCTTACTCCAGTATTCAATATCAACAATGAGTCTGCACCTACACCTTGACATACTGCAAGCAATCAAATCTTAGCCCAATGCAACAGCCATAGCTCCACGAGCAGATAAAGCACTGAAACTGTAGGTGCAGAAAAAAGTAGAAGCACAAATAAAGTAGGTACAGAAATTCAAATGTAAATACAGAAATATAGTAGAAATAGAAGTAGAAGCAGAAATAAACTGTAGATGCAGTAATCAAACTAAGTATAACTTATAGGCTGGAAGAAACCGAGACAGGAAAACTAAAAAAAAAACTAATAGGCAACTACACCTGAAAACCACACTTGTCTAACCCACTGTCAAAAAATGAAATGGTGCTGTGGAAGTGAACAAAGTGAGCTGCAGGTATATAACAAATAAATAACTTTCTGTCATGATCACATTATAACAGATACATTATCTGCATAGGCTGGACCGGCAACATTCCAACCTGAATTTTTCAGCAAGGTGAGAAACTAAATCAACCATGTTGAAGAAAAAGAAATCAAACTTGCAATCTACAAAACATCTTTGACACGTAATCATAGGGTAGAAATGAAGTTTTTTTTTTTTACAAGCCTAGGGAACTAATATGGTCAGTACCAAACAGCAACAAGCTCATCAACATATAATATTTGCTTTTCTACATAAGGTAGAAGTAGAACCATGAGAGATTTTTTGCATGAGGTAGAACCAGAAATTCAAGAGGCAACAAATGGCTTCGGATTTACTCTGAATCATTTGAATAAATCACCGAACGGAAACAAAATCATAACCATCATCTACAGGCCCCCTCCAAACCAAACATGTGCGATAGACTGCATAATCTTTTTTTCCTGGAATCAAGATTGCATACTCAACACACTCCAATCTTACAACACTGCAGCAAACAAAACAAATATGTGGTAGGCAAGTCGAGCCCTGGCCCAGTGAGACGGAGGCATACCTTGATGTGAGAAAAATTGCACAGAACAGCCACGCACTAATGTTCCATAGCCTTATCTCTGTGGTGGTTGCAAACTTGAGTCCTCCTTTGCTGATCCTTTTGTATAGTCTGTAAATCGAAGAATACAAAGACCTCATTGAGCACTTTAGATAAAATTGCATTAGTACAGGCAATACCTAAGACTACACTCTGCAGAGTGGTAGTAGGTTAGAGATATCGGCACAGTTAATCGTACATTATCAAGCACCGATAGGACCAATCTGAATAGAATAATAACTTCCACAATGAAAAGAACCGGCGCTTATATTATTGTAAGCCAAATGAGCAAATGAAGGAAATCATAATTAGTAGCAAAAGCATAAGAGACATATACACTATACACACAACCAAGAGATAGATGTTGAAGATTACCAGAAGTTCAATTGTGGAGCCTGCCCATCTTAGTGGTTGGTTTACTGACAACCGGTATATGAGGTATGTTTATTATTTATGGGACCTGCTCATTTGAGTCTCAATGTTCAAAGTGGCTAGCGTGCCTTAGCTTAAGCCTTGATATCCCAATTCTGAACATTTTGGCAATTTCTATGACACACTATACTATATTAAGCACTCACAGTTGATTATTTACTAATTGATCACCTAAACACCCTTTAATATAATATGACTGATAATGACAGAGGTCATCAAGCTCTTTATGATATTTTCTACTTGAGATTGCAAGTGGCATTAAATGAGTGCGCAAAAGAGAATATGAAAATAAAAAGGCTCAAGGTACTTCTGACAGAGCACCTCTCAGCATTATTTTGGTATACAACTTCAGCCCTGGATCAACTAATCTAGCATGGTAGCTTTTTCTTCTTAATGAAAGCACATATCTGTAAGAATTGCTAGTTAACAACTAATTTAGCAAACCAAGCCACGAATGGGAGCAAACATCACCTTTGTAAAGAGAGTGGCGCAAGGAGCTCTGCATCTCATGCCATCTCCAACCCCAAATGGGAGCACACCATATAAGAACACCTCTGATACACAGATCTAGACTGAGAAGAACGCCGTAAGTACATGCGGAGACAATCAACAACATGAACCGAGCAAGTAGGAGAAACAAAGAAATGCAAAGCATGCAAGCAGCAGGGAGGAGAAGAAATACAAAAGAAAACATAATCCATCAGGGCACAAGCATTTCATCAAACAGTAGGGAATCAAGAAAACGTGATGCTAATTTTTCCCACCTCAATGCTAAAGGCAAGATCGACGAGGGCCTACCTAGAGCGAGAAACAACACAACACCTGCAGAGGATAGAAATCTAAGGAGCAGGACGAAAGAAGAATTTGACGATGGAAAGGAAGGAAGAGGATGGAAGAAGAACAAACCTCAACCATCGGTGACCGAGATTAACACTGAACTGAACTGGCGCGCGTGTCGATGTCGCCGCTCTAGATGCAGAGCTGAAGCTCGTCGCCGCCAGCGCCGCCGCCCTTGAGGCTGGCCCAGAACGCAGCGTGAGGAACACGACCTCGTCGCAGGCCTGAACCCGGCCTTGGACTCCACCAGCAGGAGCTGCGTGTCGTGCGGTACGTCGCCGCCTTGGTCCCCCATACTGTGTGTCATCCATGACACCTAGAACCAGATAAACCGCACCTCACGAACGGAATCAATAACTCCCGAACGCCTGTATTTTAGGATTTGGGGCCGAACGTCCCATGGACCATTGGATCGAATCACGAATCTTAAAGTAGGTCTGACCAGCCACGTCATTGATTTCTTATCGTTCGGAAAAGCAGGAGGTCGCCGCGAACGTTTTGTCTCTCCACGGCCGCACTACTCCTCTCCTCTCCCGGTCTCCACGACCCACCCACTCACGAGCAAGCCACCACACCACTTCCCCTCCATGGAGCTCCCGTGCCCGGCACCTGCCCCGGCGACGCGCCTCCCCACCACCCCGGCGACGGCTGGCGGGGTCTTCGGCTTCCCACGCGCATCCAGATGAAGCGGCGGCTGTGGGATCCACCGGAGGCCGGCGCCAAGGCCTTGAGACCGTGGCGGGGGTCGTCTTCTCGTTGCCGGATTTAGCCGCCGGGGAGGCCGTAGCCGCGGTAGGGAGGTTGCGCGTCGACGACAACCACCTCCAGGTTTCTGCCGCTCCACCTGACACGGGGCTGCGTCGACGGCGCTCGCGACGGCGACGACCATGTCCACGCATCTGCTGCTCCCTGGCGTGGGGCTACACTTCGACGACTGCCGCGGGGATGACGACCACCCCAGGCACTTGCGCTCCCCGACGTGGTCACCAACGCGAGCTGCCCTGCTCCCGCTGGGGTGCTTGGAGATTAGCGCCGTTCTCCTAGTCAGTGCTTTGCTCCGTAATGCCCAGCCCCAGAATTCTTCCATTTCTAAGATTTTTTTTGTTCTAGCGCTGCATACATCACCAAGTGAATCGGCCGGCATAGGTGAACTAGGCCATTTTGCTTTGCTCGGTAATAGAACAAGCGATTCTGGGAGCTATTGATTCCGTAGAACAACTTTTTCTGTGTATTTCGTTACCATTCTACTGACTGAAAATCATTTGCTTTTGTGTGATCCGAACAAAACAGATATGCATACTAGTCTTCCAGGACGGAATGAGTTTTGAGAAGAAAATAAATGATTTGCAGCTATATTTGATCGGCTATGTGCGCTGAATTTCTGTAGTGATG
The DNA here is from genome assembly GCF_018294505.1 of Triticum aestivum. NCBI lineage: Eukaryota > Viridiplantae > Streptophyta > Magnoliopsida > Poales > Poaceae > Triticum > Triticum aestivum. The sequence goes on along the minus strand of NC_057800.1, from coordinate 497,901,765 downwards.
AAAGGGATTTTTAGAGTTTCTGGTCATCTTCGTTGAACAACATCAGAGATAATTAAACTGAAAAGGGATATGGAGTAATCAAATCTTGCTTTTCGTTTAGAGAGAAGGATTCAGTACTAAACATGTATTGTACTATACAATTTTTCTTAAATTTGCTGTCTCAGTGTAAAAAATTTCTAGAAGATGGCAGATACAGTTATTGAATCATGGCAAATTTAGTTCTCGGATCATGGAAAAATCATTGCTTTCTTGCCATGGCAACTTTCGATGGTGGATCATGGCGCATTTTTACTATTTTCTACCATGGCAACTAATCTTATACTTCTTGCGATGTAAACATAAAAAAGAACTAGTTGAATTGATGATGGCAAATTTAGTTTACGCATCATAGCAAATTTGCTTCCTGGAAGATGACTAATATAGTTACCGAATGATAGAAATTTTAGTTCTCGGATCATGGTATTCATTGCTTTCTTGCCATGGCAACTTTTGATTATTTAAATTGTCGCGGTAATTATTTAAATTGTCAAAAACAAAAAATGGCAAATATTGCCATGGCAAGGTTTAGTAATTATTTCACCTTCATTAACATGGCGAATTTACCTACACCCCCATGGCAATTTTAACATTTTATTGCCATGGCAAGTTTTACTATTTATTTTGCCATGTCTAATTTACCTTTTTATTAACATGGTAATTTTACCTAAATCCACATGGCAATATTTAAATTTTATTCCATGGCAATTTTTTTATTTGTCGATGGCAAATTGACCTTTATTAACATGGCAATTTTACCTAAATCCCCATGGCAATATTTAACTTTTATTGCCATGGCAAGTTTTACTTTTTTATTTGTCGATGGCAAATTGACCCTTATTAACATGGGATTTTTCACCTAAATCCCCATGGCAATATTTAGCTTTTATTGCCATGGCAAGTTTTACTTTCTATTTTTCCATTTCTAATTTAACTTTATTAACATGGAAAATTTAGCTTTTTATTGCCATGACATTTTTTATGTGACATACATGACAAATTTACTTTTTTGTCACTCATGACACGTCTACTCCCATGGAGCATGACAAGTTTGACATCTAGTTTTCCATGGCAAAACTACTTTACATCCACAGCAAATTTTGCCTTTTTCCACCGTTCATGGTAATTTTTGCTTCTATTGACTATGGTACGTTTACTTTATAAAACATGGCAATTACTACTAAACAAAAGATTTGTGCGTTTTTTTCTTTCTGCTCCACATGATGGCAATTTTTAATCTATATTTTTTGTCTCTTCAATTATACAGTAAAAATAGCATACAAATTTTTAATGTACATTTCTTGCCATCATGGTAGAGATGCAAAATTGCCATGAACTGTTTTCTTTTTGCCATTTGCATAAAAAGATCTTTTTTAAACCATGGAAAATTTTGCTTATAAAGATCATGGCAATTTTTTTGGCTTCAATCCATAGTGATTATTTAGTAGTATCTTATTCGTTATTTTCTATCTTTCACGACAAAATTATTTTGGACCATTTCAATATTTTTAGAGTATGGCAAATCTGACCTCTATTATTCACAGCCAAAAGTGGGCTTTCTTTGTCAAAATAGTTTTGGGGGTAAACTGGGCTTTGTTTTCTTTTTTATTCAACGCAAAAAAGGGCCTAGAGTGATGGTGTTCGGGCTGGCCTCTTCTCGTCCCGAACAGATATGTTCGGTCGATCGGCTCCCCCGTAACGAACGACTCGTTCGGTCTGGGGCTCTCCCAGACCGAACGGTCGGGAGATATCGGGGTCCAAATCGAATCAGATCAAAACCACATCTTCTTCCTCCGATGTCACATCACGCAGGCGAGTGGACGAACCTCATAGCACCGAGGGGGACGACGCGACGGAGGCCGGCTGGGTGAAATCGTCACTGAGAAAGACGGCGTCCATGGGCCCCTCGCCGCCGTGGACGCCGCCGAGACCGTGTCCGGCCGGACGGACAGCACCGCTGACAGACAGCTCCCCGCCAGCGCACCGTACAGATGACTTGATTGTCATCTTGTCCTCGCCCTTCTTTCTCACGCTCTGCCGGCGGAGTGGGGAGGCGAAGCGCAGTGATGGGGAGGCGGCGAGGACTGAGTAGAAGGAGCTGGGAACGGAGGAGCCGCGTACATTGAACGTAAGCGGAGGAAGACCATGCAGGGCTGACAAGCATAGTTCCGACGCTGTAAGTTTTAAAGGAACCCACCCACAGCTACCTCTTCTACCGATGGGTGGGGACCCGAATATGTAGGGACCAGCCGCAGTGAGGATATCACAAGGGGTTAGATGTAGCCGCTGGGAAACCGCCATCTGTCAACGAGACGTCCTTTTACCCAACAGTTGCATCCCTGACCTGACAAGTGCGGCCCTTTACCTGAAAGGCAAAGGAGCAAACTCACCTCCTACCCACACCCAAGCCACTGCAAACGGGCCCATTCCTCTACGGGGCCACCAACGCAGCTGGGTAGATCACGACCCAGTGAACAAGCTATGTACGGAAAACTCACCCCCACCCTGGTCTTATTTGGTGGCAGGAGAGAACACACCAAGCACCCCGATCACCCCAGTCACTGCACCGCGGGACCAAGTGGCAATCAGGACCACCGAAGAACCAGGGTAGACCACGGGCGAGTAAATCAGCTGGAATCCACCAAAGAACCAGAGTACCCACCCCACGTCGCCCTCGCCCGGTCAGAATGCATCACCACGCCAATCGCCCCTTGAGTAAACTACTTTGGGAATCACTGCAAAAAAAAAAAAAGATTTAGACATGTCATCTAACACAACTTATTATGGACAGTAAAAAGAAGACTGCAGTGTTCTTACTTAACATCCTGCAGTTCGCTGTTGTCTTAGATAAAGTGTAAAAAAATAGTTTAATTGTCATCTTATGACCCATTTTACTAACAATCTTTATCACCTTTCTCACTTGATGCTGGTTCATCAATATCTCATTGCCCCATACGCAGAAAGGGTCAAAGCGCGGACTTTATCAATGACATATGTACCTAAAAGCATCAAGTTAATATTAGAAGCTAAACAGCAATTGCACAATGATGTAGTACAACACTCCCTTCGTCCCATTATATAATATCTTATAACATCTGATATACTGACATATTGGATGAATTAACATCTTATATTATGGGCTGGAGGGGGTTTATTGCATTTTTACAAATTATCGGCTGATTAACTTGGCTGGCCACCTAGGACCAAGGTAAGCCATGCCAATTAGCGACGCCACGAGCGCGCACCACGCCCACTGCACACCAGCCCCACACATGTGCAGACCCAGCAGTCAGTCAATTAATTTATCAATGCGTGGGTAAAAAATAGTGGACAGTTGACCAATTGACACCAAGGTAAAAACAGCCACAGTAAATTGATCGAGCGGCACAAAATCACTTCCAAGCGCAAACGCCCGAGGGAGGCGGGTAGCCTAGAGTGATTTATACGTTCGCTGCGCAATTTCCAAACTCTCCAAGTTTTTTTTGCAAATAAAAAATTCAGGCCTCGTGTGTGCCGCTGCATCTTGGATCCAACGGCTCCCCGTTGCTCATATTAGGTGCTCCCCGTAGCTTAATTAGCCGCTATGATGATACGAGCATCTAGGTCGTATGATCTGTGATCAGATGCCACATGCGTAGTACTTGTACTTTCTGCGCAATTCCCAAACTTTCTCAGGCGTATATTGCACAAAAAATTCAAACCTCCTACTGTGAGCCGTTAGATCTTCGTGAACTTGTATCACCATAGAATCTACGGTGCGGGAGCACCTCATATTCTCCCGTGTGAGAAAACAACAGGTGCTCTCGCAGCTTGGATGGTACGGTGATACGAGCTTCGAGGTCGTTTGATTTGAGATCCAATGACATCTGAGCAGTCTTTGTGCTTGTAAGCAGTGGTCGAACTCTTTAGGGGCTTTTCTGCAAAAAAACATTCGAACCACCGAGGAGTTGTTGGGTCACAAATCCAACGGCTCCGAAGAGCTTGTATCACCAAAGCATCTAAGGTGTGGTAGCACATGATATTCTTACATACAGGAGAATATGATGTCCTCCTTCATCTTAGATGCTACGGTGATACGAGCTTTGAGGTCGTTGGATATGGGATCCAAGGGCATCTAAGTAGTTTTTGTACAAATTGTGTGTAATTCTCAAACTCATTAAGGTTTCCTGTAAAAATATCAAGACATCATGTGAGCTGCTATATCTCAAATCAACAAGCTCCAAGCAACTAGTATCAACAAATAGCATCTAAGGTGTGGGGGCACATGATATTTTCCCGGGGAGGAGGGGGTTGCACAACCAATCGGTGTTTGAGAGGGCGGGGACAAATATAATCTAAACAATTCTAAACAGAGCTTCGTAATTTTATCTAGGCTCGAGGGGTTAACCCCCGACAATCTACATAGCTCCGCCTAAACCCAACATTTGCATGTACTGTAGTATTAGACTTAATATTCATGTTTCAGTTTCCTGTCCATTCAAAATATTGAATTGAGGACCATGCATGTCTTACATTTTGCTAATGTATATAGACATATTTTAGAGTGTAGATTCACTCATTTTGCTCCGTATGTAGTCACTTGTTGAAATCTCTAAAAGAATATATTTAGGAACAGAAGGAATATTTTTGAATTTGTGTCATACATACATGGTTTGGAAAAAAGATGCACTATACTTATTGGATTGTTGTTGTGTTCGCGCGCGCGCATGTGTGTGTGTGTGTGTGTGGTCATATACTTGATACATACAGAGTTTTATCACCACCATACAGTTCATCTTTTAAATTTGAATTTGCAATGAAAAACTTACTAGGAATACCATGAAATGTGAAATCCACGTTGAGATCACTATATCACAAACTCACTCTAATTCAAGAACTCGTCATAAATCAATTAGCAAATTGAGATTACTATTTGCAAGGAAAATACGGGCATTGTAATACACATAGATTTGTTCGGCAATTTAAAAGATTCCTTTTGTATTCTCGAATGGTAGGACCCAACGGCGTACCAGCCAGACCTTGGCTCGTGTTGATCCTAAAAAAATCAGGCTCGTGTCCTTCTCGTGGCGTGCGTGGTACGCACATTAGCCAACCCCAACCAGTCGAGCCTCTGCGTTTCGAGTCGAAATATATGGCGGCCAGAATTCCAGCCCTAGAAAATTCCCCTCATGTCGCCGGTCCATAATGACTACCGATGAACAATGGAGGGATGCTTTAGTAACTAGACAATGTTACCTACCGTGCCGAGCACGGTTCAATTCCCTCGATCGCCGCTACCCAAGGTCACCCGTCAACTGCATTGCCTAGTAATACTACTCAGGATGAGCACAGAATTGAGCCCATTTGTTCATGCCTAGTACTTGAGTTAATATATCACGCAACGTACTGGTACGGAGGGATTATCCTTTTACTCTGCATATATAACTTGTCTGAAGTCTAACTAAGCAAAATGTTTGACCAAATCCTTTCTTAAGAAATACAACATGAAAGATGTATCGCTTGAAAATTTATTGCATGATGCAGGTTATGATATTGTTTCGAATCCTGAATTTTAAATTTCAGAAAATCGAAAAGTGACCAGAAATTCATGAAACTGAGCATTGGTCACATGATATGGCACAAATATTCCTACGTAATTTTTTTCTTCAATTTGAGACAAGTTGCTTATGAGAAGTTGCACAAATGAAGAGCCAAGATATTTTGGAACAAAGACCTGTCACGTTAAGGCGAACACTTTCACTATTGAAATCATGGGCATTTACGTGCCGCCACGGGTCCCGCTTCTCATCGGCAGGTGTCGTCCGAGAAAGCGTGTGAGTCGATGGGAGGCGTGGGAGCAGACCGCTACGCAGGCTCACCGGGAAGCGAGCCCTTTGACTAGGCTCTGATACGTCTCCAACGTATCTATAATTTTTTATTGTTCCATGCTATATTATATTCTGTTTTGGATGTTTATTGGGCTTTATTATACAATTTTATATTATTTTGGGGACTAACCTATTAACCGGAGACCCAGCCCAAATTGTTGTTTTTTTGCCTATTTCAGTGTTTCGAAGGAAAAGGATATCAAACGGAGTCCAAACGGAATGAAACCTTCGGGAACGTGATTTTCAGAACAAACGTGATCCAGAGGACTTGGAGTCTATGTAAAGCAATCAACGAGGAGAGCACGAGGCAGGGGGCACGCCTACCCCCCTGGGCGCGCCCTCCACCCTCGTGGGCCCCTCGTTGCTCCACCGACGTACTTCTTCCTCCTGTATATACCCATATACCCAAGAAACATCATATACGGAGCCAAAACCCTATTTCCACCCCCGCAACAGAGCACGGCCGAGGAGCCTCTTCCCACCACAAGATGCCCCCGCCGCCCCCGTGTAATCTAAATTTGCCATGAAAAACGTTCGGATTGCCATGCTTAAAATCCGAACATTTATCATTTTCGTTTATTTTAGATCGATCGTCGTATAAATGTAAAGTCGGAGTCAGACTGAATGAAATCTATGGTTTGATCGATTGAATGTTCTACTAGAGCCGTATCAAATTAAATATAAAATGTCATCGAGCCACATGTATTCCTTTTCATCCAATGACCTAGACTGCTTCGATGTCGAGTGCTCAACACATTTAGCGTGTAGTTAATTTCATGCCAAAAATAGTGCTAATCACATAATAATATGCAAATAATATCCTACTTTATATCCGCATGTACTTAATATACTTTCAAATTAATGTGCATTGCACGTACACATTGACTAGTACTACTAGTACGTGAAACCGGTGCCGTCACTTGTGAATGCGTCCAGATATGGTCAACGCAACATCGCCTGCGAGTTCTTCGTGTTTGCCCGTGCGCCTAAACACAGAAGGGGAGGAGAGAGAGAGAGAGAGAGCACACATGGAACCCACCAGTAAGTGAAGGCGAATAGTACGTGCTAACGAGCCAGTCCCACTAATGTACTAAAAATAATATTCCATGTTATCAATTAAATAGGTTGTGGTAATATAAAAACATTATATGAACAAAGGGGGGGGTACAACAAACATTGTTGTTCCACGTATGTTGCCTATTGACGTGCGGCTTGAAGGCCCTGGTCGCATGTTTGATCCTCGTCTTTATTTTTTTTTAATTTGTATATGGGTCCAAATTTGTTTCATGACAGGTGAGCCCCTCGGTGTGTAGTTTGTAGCACTTCAATTTGTGGGTCGAAATTTGTTCCATTCCAAGTGGACTATCGCTGTGTAGTTTTGTAGCTTATTTGTAATAATTAAAGAGAACAACCAAATTTTTTGCAATAATACCATGGTGCGACGTTGAAGGCGAGAAAGGACGTGTGAGAGAGCGATGACCGAGCCAGAGGGAAATCAATTGGGGGAGGTGCGGGGGGTTGCAACGGTGTTTGGAGTAGTTGTGGGCCGAATGCTACAAAAATATAATCTAAACCCACCGGAATAAATGCCTACACAAATTAATCCAAGGTTGGAGTCCCCCTTGCAATGTAAATAGCTCCGGCTTTGCGAGGGATGGAGAGGTAGCTTCAATGTGTGGAAGATACGGCGTGAGAAAGCAAGGTCAATCGAGAGACATATAGATAGAGAGACAAAGTGAATATGGTCTGACATTCATTGAAAATATATATATGCTCGGGAGAGATATTGGGTGAGGGCTGTAAGATAGAGCTTGAAAGATGATCCAGTCATAGACATGTAGATATATTTTGTGCGTGGGAGGAAGCAAGGTCAATCGATTACATATATGTCGGTGTACAAAAGAAGGGGCACACCTTTGTACCCCTTTACCTGTGCACAGACAGCCGGAGCCGTGCCCACGGCCACACCAAGCAGAGCAGGGGAGGTGAACCAAGGTAAAACCGAAGCCCGAGGCAGCCAGAGCAACGCCAAGACCAAGGACGCAAAGAGGCAGAGGGGCGGAGCAGTTTCCCCCGGCAAGACCCTTGCCGGGGACGGCCCCAGCAGCCCCGGCAAGACCCTTGCCACGGAAGCTCGCCCCACACCAACAGAGTGAGCCACCCTTGAGCCCACGGTCTCCAACATCATCAACCACGTTGGGCCAGGGCTCGGGAGGCACCTCTATGGTGGCATGCAGATCTTTGTGAAGACATATTCAAGATCATATGAGGATTAGAAGATGACGATCCTCAGCAAGATCCTTGCCGAGGAAGGCCACCAGACCCCCGGCAAGACCCTTGCCGGGGACGACATCGCACCACGGTAAGACCCTTGCCGGGCCACCCGGCAAGGCCATCACCGAGGACGCCAGCAGGGCCACTGCCAGGCCCACACCAACCAAGTCTCCGCCACCGTTCGCGTGCAGCTGCCAGCTCAACCAGCTGAGCGGGCACCTACGTGGCAACATGCAGCTGAAAGTGTGATATATCGACTAGAGGGGGGTGAATAGGTGATTTTTATGAAATTCTTCACTGAGGAATTTGCCGGTGAGGAAATTCCTTAGCGAAGAACTACTAGCAGCGGAATAAGTACTCAAAAGTGAACATGACAGAATACAAGCATAGTCATCATGATGAAATGAAGACAGGCACAGAGTACAGGAAGCGTAATCACAGGATAACACAGGATGAAGACAAACAGACTGAAGAAATTGAACTGAGGGAATTGAGAATGTCTTCAGTCAAAGTCTTCAAACACAGATATGAACAAACACACATCACAGTTATGAGGAAATGAAAGAGTTGAGGAAATAGAACCAGTAAGCTTGGTGAACACAATGATTTGGTAGACCAGTTCTAACTGCTGTCTCAGTTGTACGTCTAGTTGGAGCAGCTGAGTATTTAAACTCGAGGACACACAGTCCCGGACACCCAGTCAAGGACACTTAGTCCAAGACACCCAGTCCTCATCATATTCTCTTTGAACTAAGGTCACACAGACCTCGTCCAATCACTCGTGGTAAGTCTTCAGGCGACTTCCAAACCTTCACAAACTTGATCACTCGGCGATCCACAATTCCTCTTGGATGCTCTAGACCATGACGTCTAACCGTCTGGAAGAAGCACAATCTTCAAAGGTAACAAGCGTCGGATCCACTCAGGATCAATCTCTTCAGTGATGCTCAATCACTTGGGGTTTGTAGGTGTTTGGGTTTTGGGTTTTTGGTTTTTCCTCACTTGATGATTTTCGCTCAAAGTCCTTAGAGGATGGGTTGCTCTTAAATGACAAGTGTCAGTTTCTCTCGAAGCAGCCAACCAGCTAGTGGTTGTAGGGGGCGGCTATTTATAGCCTAGGGAGCAGCCCGACATGATAAGACATAAATGCCCTTCAATGATATGACCGTTAGGTGGATAGATATTTTGGGACAGCTGGCGCATAGCACAACAACAGTCGGAATTTTGAGTAGTAAAATCCTCAGGGCTATCATGTTCCTCACTGTGTAGGCAATCCGCACTGGCGAATTCCTAACTCCTCGGTCAGGACAAATTCCTCAGAGACCAGAAGAACTTCGTCTCTGTCACTGAAGAAATTGATTAAACTGTATGAGATTTCCAATGACTTCACTCGAAGGGATTGGTAGGTGTAGGATTTTGAGTTGAGCATCACATGGAAATTTTCCCTTAGTATTTCCTCGACCCCCTTTAACAGTACGGTGTTTCCTATGACTCAAGAAAGAGAAAAACAAGACTATGAACACGAAAGTCTTCAAGCTTCATATTTCTCGCATGAATATCAAGTCTTCACGGACACACCAATTTCTTCACTTTCAAAGTCTTCATGAAAGTCTTCAGAAATACCAAAATCTTCAGTCGAAGATATTCATTTTTAGGGGTCGACTTTTCCTGTAAATATCAAACTCCTCATAGACTTATAGACCTGTGTACACTCACACACGCATTAGTCCCTTAACCTATAAGTCTTTAATACACCAAAATCACTAAGGGGCACTAGATGCACTTACAATCTCCCCCTTTTTGGTGATTGATGACAATATAGGTTAAGTTTTCAACGGGGATAAACATATGAAGTGTAAATACTGATATTGAGGAATTTGATTGCAAGATATAGAAGAACTCCCCCTAAAGATGTGCATAGTGAGGAATTTGCTTTTGAAGCAATGCACACTTGAAGAGTTGAATCATGGAGTTCTCCCCCTATATCTTGTAATTCATACACGCATTTAACATATAATATGAAGAATTTGAAATGCATGATGAAATATGGTGCCTGATGAAATTCAGCATGCGTGCAATAATATTAACGAGGAATAAGCATGCAGAATAGTGCATCAAGAGTATCAGAGCACAGTGCATCAAAAGTATCAGAGCACAGTGCATCAAAAGTATCAGAGCACCATCGGGTTTAAGATTACAACTCGATCCAATAAAGTTTCAGAAGAACGAGAGTTGTAACTTAGCAAAAAAATGCCCGTATAGTAGACCCGCTTGAAGACTAACTCCAGTTTCTCCCCCTTTGTCATCGAATGACCAAAAGGATCGAAAATGAGGACTAACGCTCCTGAAGATAATCATGTTGATGAAGGAGCGCCAGCATTGTTGGGGTCGTTTGTTGATGTAGGGCCTGCCGCAGTGTCGTCCAAATCTTCATGTTCATCAGTGTCGCGCGATGAAGAATATGAGCTGGCCACCAGAGAAGGAACCTTGACCTTCTTGAATTTCTTTGGTGGAGGTGCAGACCAGTCAAAATCTTCATTAAGACCCATGTTCTTCAGATCTTCTTCACCATACAGATGTGACAGGATTGCCCAGGTGCGACCGAAGACTTGATGGAGGTAGTAGTGGTTTTTCTTCACTGCATTGTGTGTGGTAATCATGTTGTGAAGAAGTGAACCAAACTGACGCTTAACCCATTTGTGATTTCGATCCACCTTCTGATGAAGACTAAGCAGAAGTTCACGGTCAGTCATCACGCGCGGAGCAGTGGCTTGAGGAGTGGACTTGGGTGCATTGGCAGAGTCATGTGTGGCAGAGTCATCATTGGTGGAATAAGATGCAGCTTTGCGAAACTGACAATCCAATGGACGAATGCCTTCATCAATTACAGCTGGTGCCTTGCCCTTTCCATCAACTGAGGAATATGTCTGCTTGCGGACTACAATTGAGGGCAAGTAGCTGAGGTGATTCTGGAAATCTGCTTTGTAATTGAGTGAAGACCTTGTCCTGAGGAATCTCATAATCCAAGGTGCATAAGGCTTCATCTCAAACGGAGATAGTGCAACATTGGCCATAGTCCTCATGAATAAATCGTGATAATTGACAGGAATGCCATGAACGATGTTGAATACCCGATTCTTCATGATGCCAACAATTTCCTCATCAGATGAGTCGTGGCCTTTGATAGGACTAATTGTCCTCGTAAGAATACGATAGACAGTTCTGGGCACGTACAATAATTCCTTCACGAGGAATTTGGTTCTTGGTGCTTGACCTGGCTTCAAAGGTTTCATCAGCACCTGCATGTAATGATGTGTGAGCTCAGGTTCACTGTAGATGCAGCGAGCTTCTTCAAGGGGAGGACTGAGTGGTAGAGCACGAAGCAATTCAGAGGCTGGTGCAGTGTAGTGAGTGTTTTCAGACATCCAGTCCAGCACCCATGAATTCACATCTTCAGCATCTCCGGTGATGTGCAGCGTTGCATAGAATTGAAGAATCAGTTCTTCATTCCAATCGCAGATGTCAGAGCAAAAGTTGAGCAGCCCAGCGTCGTGAAGAACACTAAGGACTGGTGCGAAGCACGACAGAGATTCCATATCCACGTGAGGAATATGCTCATGGTAGAAAATCTTCTCCTTGTTGAACTACACTGAGGAATAGAAATTGGCTTGACTAGCAGTTCAGAAATGCCTCTTCCTAATGCGAGCAGAGTCATATGGGTTGTAATCTTCGAAGAATACGTGCTCGCCGAAGAAATCATCAGCCTTGAACTTCTGCTTGCGTGAGAATGGATCCTTTGGCTTCGGCAGAGGAGTGTCAGTGAGTTGCATCACGACCTTAGGAATCTCAATCACAGGTTCTTCAGGCTGAGGAATTTTTGGTTCCTCCTCAGTGGCAGTCTGCGTAGATGGTTGTTCAGCAGCAGCAGTTTCATTAGCGCTAGTGGCTGGAATTTCCTCATGGACAGATGCAGTGGGATGAGTTTCTTTAGAGCCCATGTGAACAGTTTGTGTGGGGGACTGAGGAATTTGCTGTAGAGGAGTGAACATTGGAGAGTTTGGATGCCGACTTTCCCAGAATTCATCACTGATTACGGGTGTGGAGCAGCCAATGTCCACATCATCATCTTCCATTTCTTCAACGCCAGCCTCTTCAGCTGTGAACTGAGGCACAGGCGAGGAGATGATAGGTGTTAAAGGTATCACACCCACTTCAATTTCTTCATCCAATGGTTCAGACGAAGCAGCAGAATGAGTTTCTTCATCAGATCCGCTGGGGATTACATACTCTTCATCAAAAGGAACAAGGTCCTTTGATGGCCTGGTTGAGATGGGAACAACATCAATTGGATTAGCAAATGAACTTGTCATAGGCTTCATTTTCTTCGGAGCTGAAGAATCTGAAGCAGCTGATGCTTTCCTTTTCTTCACTATAGCACGCTCTGCAACCTTGGTCTTCTTCACATCTGATGCAGATGGAAGGATTGGAGGTGAAGTTGGTGCAGGAGCAGCTGAGGAATCTAGTTGATTTTCTTTAGGCACAACTGATGCAGTTGCCCCGAGTTCTTTAGTTTCTTCAGGCACACCACTAGTGGGTGCCCTGGCAATTTCTTCAGCGGCTGGAATGCAGTCATCAGCCCTGGAACTCACATTATCTTCAGCAACCTGATTGTCATCAGCGGTGCTGGCATTTTCTTCAGTAGGCTGAGCAGATGCTTCAGCCTGAGGAATTTCCTATTGCGTTGGGGGTGCAACATTGGAAGTGATGTTATCCGCAAGTTTCACAAAACGAACCTTGGCTCCAAGCCAATCAACGTGATATGCTTCAAAGTCATCACTGAGTTTCTTAATCTCAGTCTGAGTAGTGACAAGTTCTTCAGTTGTCATAGAGACAATGTTTTTCTTCAGATAGCGCTCTTTCTTGTACTGCGCTTTCTTGATGTGCCTGGCCTTCTCAAATTTCCACTTTTCTTCTTGAATGAAGTGGGTCAGCATGTGACTTTGGCCAGGAGTTAGCTTGAAGTCAGGCAAGGGAGTGTTGGGGTCCTTGTGCCAATCATCAATATAGTCGAGGATCAGCTTGGGATCCAAAAGCAGTGGCACCTCTGATCCTTTGGCTCTAGCAGCCCTGACTTGCCTGTCTCTGATGATTTCTGCAAGTTCATCATCATCAGCTTCGTCTTCGTCAGACGACACTTGGAAAGTGACTTGCTTCTTTTGAGGACTTGGGCGTGGACCTCGTCCAGCAGTGGCCTTTGTCTTGAGCAGTGAGGGGCCAGCTGAGGAACTTGGTGCAGCTGAGGAACTAGCTGAGACACCTGAGGCAATGGAGATGCCGGCAGTCCTTTGGCACGAAGCGAGATGCACAGGTGCTGAGGATTTGGTCGGGACAGCTGAAGGCTTTGGCAGAGGAGCTGAGGACTTTGGAGGAATAGGAGCAGCATGAGGGATTGGCCGTGAGGGCTTTGATGATTCTGGCCGTGAGGGCATTGCTGAGGAAGCACTTGGCTTGCGCGCAGGCTTCTTTGAAATAGCCTTCTTTGGCTTGACAGCAAGGACCTCAGCAGAGGCAGCAGCAGAGTCTTCATTGAATTTCCTCACTGCTTCTTTGGCTTGCTTAGCCAACTTGCCTTGGCGCTTGGCCCATTCATCAGGATAGTCCTCACCTCGCTTGAGGCTGGTGGGATTAGCAATTTGGCCAGGTGCGAGTGGTGCTCTTGGGCATGGAGGATTGAGTGCGAATTTCTTCATGTACTTAGGAGTGACATATCTTTACTCCCTCCATTCTCTTGCCCATCTCCTCTCTATCTTCTGAATGCGCACTTTGCACTCATTCTTGGTTTCCTCAGTAGGTGTGCAGTACCCAGCATATATGTCATCAGGGATCTCAAACGCTGTATTTACCTCAGGCCTCTTTCCTCCCTTCTGTGGCCTTTTACCATCAGCCATTTTCTTCAGTTGAGGAATTTGAACAATCGAATTCTCTGAAGAAGTATCCAACTTTTCTTCGAGGAACGCTGCAAATGAGTTAAGTTGATGAGAACCTAGTGATTCAGCAGCTGACATGTGTACCTGTGAACAGAGTATAGTTGCGAGGAATTTGGAGAGGTCATATGCGTTCTCAGAAGGTTTTTCAAAATGAACAGGTTTGAGGAAGTTGACCAGATGAGTCTTGAAGATTTTCACTAAGCGTTCTTTATCTTAGGTTCCAGAGTTGTATAGATCGAAGATCCACACAATTGAGGAATCTTGAAGAAAAATGATGCTTAGAGAAACGAATCAAGAACGGATGACTTGTGAGGTGTTCAGTGTGTGAAGATATGAAGAAAAACACTTTTGAAGATTTTGTAGATAATCATTCGAATCAATGAGGGCAGTAAAAGTAACTTTTATTTACCCTGGACGAAGAACACGACGAACTGGAGTGAGGAGAGGTGAAGTTCATCTGTGCAGATCTTCCACGCCCTAACTTGGAGGAGGAAGACGGCTACGGCGGCGGCGGAGTGAAGATGTCTGCGGTCGGCGCGAGTACGTCGGTGACGAGGTCAAGGCAGTGAAGCTCTTCCTCACCGGCGACGATGAAGTAGCAACGACGCTAGGGTTTGAGAAGCTCGAGCCGGAGAGAGAGAGGTCGAGCGGAGTAAAAGAAGTGAGGAAGGGAAGGAGGGGTATTTATAACCACGGTGAAAAACTGCTCGCCCGAAGAAATTGGACGAACGTGCCCCTGGCCCTTCTTATTCGCATGACATGTGTCACCCACGTAGTGAGAGGTGGAGATCGTGTTAGATCGTGGGTGAGTGAATAAGTGTGTCGAGGGATGCGGAACAGTTTGAGCGGCAAGACCGAAAATTTTGATAAGATAGGTTTTAAAGTTTCGTTCGCAATTTCTTCAGCTGACAAGGACACAATGAAGATTTTGAACGAGTTTCAAATAGAACGCACATGAAGAATTTCTGAACAGATTGGGTTGAGTATAGCATAGAGGGGAAGGGTCCGATCACATTCACTTAGTAGAAAACCAACTTGAAGAAATAGCAATAAGTGAATGTTGTAGAGGACATAAACTCATATATATATATATATATATATATATATAGCCAATGAAAAAAACGACGGAACTAGTGAAGACTATGCAAAGTTGAAGAATATGAATAATTTGAGGAATTTCAACTTTTGGTGGTGGCGTGACCCACCGTATAGGAATGATGATTTCAGACACCGCTTACAATTATCGTAGGGTTCTGAGAATCAAATTCTTCGTTAATTTCTTCACACTAAGGGTGTTATTCTTCATTGATTGAAGTAAAACGTTTCTTCATGTGTTGCACATCTAAGTCATCAATTTGAATAAGTGTTAGGATGAGTGTCCTTTTCACAGAACATTCGAAGATTCTAGGATATTTAGCTCACACCGCAACTTGCTAAATCTATTCTCATCCAAGGGCTTTGTGAAGATATCGGCTAGCTGTTCTTTAGTCTTCACATGCTCAATAGAAATGTCGCCCTTCAACACATGATCACGAAGAAAATGATGACGAATCTGAATGTGCTTTGTCTTCAAGTGCTGAACTGGGTTGTGAGCAATCTTGATGGCACTCTCATTATCACATAAGAGAGGCACATTGTTCATGTTAACGACGTAGTCCTTGAGAGTTTGATTCATCCATAGCAATTGGGCACAGCAAGAACCAACGGCAATGTACTCAGCTTCAGCAGTAGATAGTGATACGCAGTTCTGTTTCTTCGAGGACCAACAGACCAAAGATCGTCCGAGGAAATGACATGTACCAGATGTTGACTTGCGATCCACACGATCACCAGCATAGTCAGAGTCAGAATATCCAACAAGATCAAAAGCCAAGCCCTTGGGGTACCATAATCCAAGTGTTGGTGTGTGAGCTAGATATCGAAGAATATGCTTCACAGCCTTATGGTGTGATTCCTTCAGTGCAGCTTGAAATCGGGCACACATGCAAACACTAAGCATTATATCTGGCCTAGATGCACATAAGTATAATAAGGAACCTATCATGGAGCGGTATACCTTATGATCGAAGTCAATACCATTTTCATCAGTGCACAGATGGCCATTTGTGGGCATAGGAATTTTGACGCCTTTCCAATCTTGCATGCCGAATTTCCTCAGTACATCCTTGAGGTATTTCTCCTGAGATATGAATATGCCATTGTGTTGTTGACGAATTTGAAGACCTAAGAAGAATTTCAACTCTCCCATCCTAGACATTTGGTATTCTTCACTCATCATATAGGCAAATTCATCACTATAACGTTGGTCAGTACAGCCAAAGATAATATCATCAACATATATTTGGCACACAAACAATTCACCATCATAAGATTTAGTGAAAAGAGTAGGGTCGAGTGAACCGGGTTTGAAGCCTTTCTTCATGAAGAGTTCCTTCAAAGTATCATACCAGGCCCGTGGGGCCTGCTTGAGGCCATAGAGGGCCTTGTTGATTCTGAAGACTTTGTCAGGATTCTTTGGATCTTCAAAACCTGGGGGTTGAGCAACATATACTTCTTCCTCAAGCTTACCATTGAGGAATGCACTTTTCACATCCATTTGATATAGAGTGATACCATGATGGTTAGCATAAGCAAGTAATATGCGAATAGCCTCAAGTCTAGCAACAGGTGCAAAAGTTTCATCGAAATCAATTCCTTCAACCTGTGTGTAGCCTTGAGCTACAAGCCGTGCCTTATTCCTCACCACAAGGCCATTTTCATCTTGCTTGTTGCGGTAGATCCACTTTGTGTCGATGATATTGTGCTTGCGAGGATCTGGACGTTTGACCAGTTCCCAGACATTGTTGAGCTCGAACTGATGTAATTCTTCTTGCATAGCCTGAATCCACTAAGGCTCCAGGAATGCTTCATCTACCTTAGTGGGCTCTATAATAGAGATAAAAGCATACTGCCCACAAAAGTTAGACAAATGTGAAGCTTTTGAGCGTGTGAGAGGACCTGGCGCTTTGATGTCATTGATGATCTTTTCAACTTGCACTTCTTTTGCAATGCGAGGATGAGCTGGTTGTCGTTGAAGAGTTTGATCAGCGTTTTCTTCAGCACCATTTTCTTCAGCATTTTCTTCAGGTGCATTAGCTCGACGTTCTTCATGTTCTAGAATGAATTCTTCAGCAGATTCTTCAGTAGGAATGACATCCCCAGTGGCCTTGAACTTGATAGTTTCCTCAGGTGCTGGTTCATCTATCACAGTAGGTAGGTGCTCTCTTTGCGAGCCATTAGTTTCATCGAACCACACATCTACAGTTTCAACAACTTTGTGAAGAACGTTGTTGAAGACTCTGTAGGTGTGTGAGTCCTTTCCGTAACCAAGCATAAAACCTTCATGTGCTTTAAGTGCAAATTTTGAGTTGTGATGAGGATCTCTAATCCAACATTTAGCACCGAAGACTTTGAAATAACTTACATTGGGTTTCTTATCAGTGAGGAGTTCATAGGCAGTCTTTTTGAAGAATTTGTGAAGATATACTCTGTTGATGATGTGGCACGCAGTATCAATTGCCTCAATCCAGAAACGACGAGGCGTTTTGTATTCATCAAGCATAGTGCGAGCCATCTCAGCAAGAGTCCTGTTCTTGTGCTCCACGATGCCATTCTGCTGAGGAGTGTAAGGTGCAGATAACTCATGAGTAATACCAAGTTCATCAAGATAGTCATCGAGACCAGAATTCTTGAACTCAGTGCCATTGTCACTTCTGATGTGCTTGATCTTCACACCAAAGTTGGTTGAAGCCCTCGAGGAAAATCATTTGAAGACTTCCTGCACTTCATGTTTGTAAGTAACAAGGTGTACCCATGTGTAGCGAGAATAATCATCAACAATAACGAAGCCATATTGAGATGCTTCATTTGAGATAGCAGAATAATGATTAGGATCAAAGAGATCCATGTGAAGCAATTCAAATGGGCGAGTGGTGGTCATGATAGTCTTCGCTGGATGCTTGGCCTTGGTCATCTTCCCAGCTTCACAGGCTCCGCATAGGTGATCCTTGAGGAATTTGACATTCTCTATGCCAATGACATGCTTCTTCTTCGCAAGCATGTGCAAATTCCTCATGCCTGCATGACCAAGTCGTCGATGCCAGAGCCAGCCTTCTGAAGCTTTTGCAAGTAAGCACACGGCTGGTTGTGGTCCTGTAGAGAAATCAACAATATACAGGTCTCCTCTCCTAAAGCCTTCGAAGACTTTGGAATTGTCAGCTTCCATAACCACAACACAACGGTACTTGCCAAAGACAACAACCATATCAAGATCACAAAGCATTGAGACAGGCATAAGGTTGTATCCTAAGGACTCAACAAGCATGACTTTATCCATGTGTCGATCCTTTGTAATCGCAACCTTACCTAGACCCAATACCCAACTTTTGCCTTTGTCAGCAAAGATGATATGCTTCAGATGCGACGGAGATAATGGATCATCCATCAATAGATTCTTGTCACCAGTCATGTGGTTTGTACATCCACTATCGAGGACCCACTCAGTGGCTTTGGGTTGATCATCCTGCAGATGAATTAGTGCAACTTACAAACTCATATACTTCATCAGTGAAGAATATGACATCAATTCATCATATCAATTTCATCAAGTAAAAGAGCTAATAACGCAATATGAGGACGTGAGAACTGATAGTTCATTTCTTCATGATTAGCCTGCGTCCTATCAGGCATGCTCAGGTCTCCAGCAAATTCTTCAGACGATTATGTGCGTCTGGAGACCTGACCCTGCAGAAGAGATTAGTTCTTTTTCTTCACCACCCACATCTGAAGGGGTGGCAAAGAGTTCATCATTCCGCGAGCTCCATACGAGAAGGATGGCATAGAAGCCAGCCCATTTCGTCTCACATAAGAGGGGTTAGAGTAAGCATAAGAGTATGCAGAGAAATTCTTCGAGGACTTATGGACATAATGATTTGAAGAATAATGCACATATCCATAATCCTTAGATCTTCCCTGCGAAACAGACGGGTTAGCACGATGATGTTCATATGAGGACTCTGCTCCATATGAGGAATTTGGTCCATATGAAGAATTTGATCTGGGGTTCCTATTCTTCATAGGTGGCGTCATGATGACATTCACTTGAAGATTATCAAGAATCTTTTGGCAACCCAGATTTTTTTCATAGGGGAGCCGTTCCTGCAGTTAGTGCCAATATATCTAGCAAATACTTCACCATTCTGATTTTTGAATAGCTTATAGTTGGAGTCAATTGACTCATCATCAGAATGAGGAGATTCACATGCAAATCCAGATAAGTTAGATGGATCAACTGGAGGTCCCTTTGCAGCAACCCATGTAGTTTTGGGGTACTGCTCAGGCTTCCAATATGTACCATCAGCATTGAGTTTCCTCTCAAAGGTGATACCCTCTTTCCTAGGGTTCCTGTTGAGGATCTGCTTTTTAAGCACATCACAAAGAGCCTGATGCCCTTTGAGGATTTTGTACATGCCTGTCGTGTACAATTCCTTCAGCCCTGCATTGTCAGTGATACTAGCAATGTCCTCAAATGAGGAATTAGTGATAGCAGAGGCATGTGAAGAATTTGAAACATTAGCAGCATTTGAACATTCAGGTGAAGAATTAGCAGATTCATGTTCAATGCACTTCAAGCATGGAGGAACAAATTCTTCCTGAGATGCGCTGATTTGTTGAGCAAGTAATGAATCGCGCTCCTTCTGAAGATCTTAATAACTCACTCTTAGCTTCTCAAGGTCTTGCTTTCTTTGAAGAAATTCATAAGAAAGCTTCTCATGATCCGATAAGAGAGTGTTATGATGACTTTGAAGTTTGTCAAGCTTGGACTGAAGTCTCTGAAGATTTTCAGTCAAAGTTTCAGTGCGATCCATTTCTTACCCAACATATCATCACTTTTATTTAGCATGTTTTGAACCTTTTCTAAAGCCCTTTGTTGTTTTATAGCAATCTTAGCAAGTTTAGAATAGCTGGGTTTAAGGTTTTCATCAGATTCATTCTCACTTGATTCAGAGGAGGTATATTTGAGTACCTTGGCACCCTTTGCCATGAAGCAATAGGTGGGAGCGTAGTCATCATTGCCTTCATCAGCCTTGTTGGTGAGGTCATTTTCTTCAGTGTTGAAGATAGACTTGCTGACGAATGCAGTAGCAAGAGCAAGGCTCGCCACTCTGGATTCGGACTCCTCAGATGACTCCTCTTCCTCATTTTCTTCAGATTCAGCCTCAGAGTCCATTTCCTTGCCAATGAATGCCCTGGCCTTCTTGGAGATGCTCTTCTTGTGATATGAAGGCTTGGAGGATTTTGTTGATGAGGATTTTGTGGATTTCTTCTTTTTCTTCGCATCATCAGAACTGTAATCCTTGTATTTATTCTTCTTTGATTCCTTTTCCCACTGAGGACAATCTTGAGTGAAATGTCCAGGTTTCTTGCATTTGTGACAGAGCCTCTTCTTGTAGTCACTGGATGAGGAATCATTGCTCCTTGAGGATCTTCCAAGGCAACCACGTCTTGAGAACTTTTGGAACTTCTTCACGAGCAGAGCCAGATCATGGTTCAGTTCTTCAGGATCACCAAGGCTGCTACCAGAGTCTTCATCTTCGGACTCAGATACTGCCTTGGCCTTCAGTGCACGTGTTCTTCCATAGCTTGAACCATAGAGATCTCTCTTTTCAGCAAGTTGGAACTCATGAGTATTTAGCCTCTCGAGAATATCAGCGGGATCAAGTGACTTGTAATCAGCATGTTCTTGTATCATCAATGCCAGAGTGTCAAATGAGGAATCAAGCGATCTCGGCAATTTCTTCACCACCTCATGGTCGGTGATGTCAGTGGCACCAAGTGCTTGAAGCTCATTTGAGATGTCAGTGAGGCGATCGAAGGTTTGTTGAACATTTTCATTGTCGAGTCTTTTGAAGCGGTTGAAGAGATTGCGAAGAACATCAACTCGAGAGTCACGCTGAGTTGAGACTCCTTCATTCACTTTGGACAACCTGTCCCAGATAAGCTTCGCTGTTTCCAAAGCACTCACTCTACCATACTGTCCTTTGCTCAGATGGCCACATATGATATTCTTCGCTTGAGAGTCGAGTTGCTTGAATCTCTTCACATCGGCACCATTCAGAGAAGGTGTGACTGAGGGAACACCATTTTCCACAACATACCAGAGATCGTTATCAATTGCTTCAAGATGCATTCACATTTTATTCTTCCAGTAGGGGTAGTCCGTCCCATCGAAGGTAGGACACCCAATAGAGACCTTGATCATACCTGCAGTTGACATAACTAAAACTCCAGGCGGTTAAACCAAAATCACACAGAACAAGGGAGTACCTTGCTCTGATACCAATTGAAAGTGCGTTATATCAACTAGAGGGGGGGTGAATAGGCGATTTTTATGAAATTCTTCACTGAGGAATTTGCCAGTGAGGAAATTCCTTAGCGAAGAACTACTAGCAGCGGAATAAGTACTCAAAAGTAAACATGACAGAATACAAGCATAGTCATCATGATGAAATGAAGACAGGCACAGAGTACAGGAAGCGTAATCACAGGATAACACAGGATGAAGACAAATAGACTGAAGAAATTGAACTGAGGGAATTGAGAATGTCTTCAGTCAAAGTCTTCAAACACAGATATGAACAAACACACATCACAGTTATGAGGAAATGAAAGAGTTGAGGAAATAGAACCAGTAAGCTTGGTGAAGACAATGATTTGGTAGACTAGTTCCAACTGCTGTCTCAGTTGTATGTCTGGTTGGAGCGGCTGAGTATTTAAACTCGAGGACACACAGTCCCGGACACCCAGTCAAGGACACTTAGTCCAAGACACCCAATCCTCACCGTATTCTCCTTGAACTAAGGTCACACAGACCTCGTCCAATCACTCGTGGTAAGTCTTCAGGCGACTTCCAAACCTTCACAAACTTGATCACTCGGCGATCCACAATTCCTCTTGGATGCTCTAGACCATGATGCCTAACCGTCTGGAAGAAGCACAGTCTTCAAAGGTAACAAGCGTCGGATCCACTCAGGATCAATCTCTTCAGTGATGCTCAATCACTTGGGGTTTGTAGGTGTTCGGGTTTTGGGTTTTTGGTTTTTCCTCACTTGATGATTTTTGCTCAAAGTCCTCAGAGGATGGGTTGCTCTCAAATGACAAGTGTCAGTTTCTCTCGGAGCACCCAACCAGCTAGTGGTTGTAGGGGGCGGCTATTTATAGCCTAGGTAGCAGCCCAACATGATAAGACATAAATGCCCTTCAATGATATGACCGTTAGGTGGATAGATATTTTGGGACACCTGGCGCATAGCACAACAACGGTCGGAATTTTGAGTAGTAAAATCCTAAGGGCTATCATGTTCCTCACTGTGTAGGCAATCCGCACTGGCGAATTCCTAACTCCTCAGTCAGGACAAATTCCTCAGAGACCAGAAGAACTTCGTCTCTGTCACTGAAGAAATTGACTGAACTGTATGAGATTTCCAATGGCTTCACTCGAAGGGATTGGTAGGTGTAGGATTTTGAGTTGAGCATCACATGGAAATTTTTCCTTAGTATTTCCTCGACCCCCTTTAACAGTACGGTGTTTCCTATGACTCAAGAAAGAGAAAAACAAAACTATGAACATGAAAGTCTTCAAGCTTCATATTTCTCGCATGAATATCAAGTCTTCACGGACACACCAATTTCTTCACTTTCAAAGTCTTCATGAAAGTCTTCAGAAATACCAAAATCTTCAGTCGAAGATAGTCATTTTTAGGGGTCGACTTTTCCTATAAATATCAAACTCCTCATAGACTTATAGACCTGTATACACTCACACATACATTAGTCCCTTAACCTATAAGTCTTCAATACACCAAAATCACTAGGGGGCACTAGATGCACTTACAGCAGCCCCCAGGCCAACTCATCAAGCGCCTGCGTGGCGGCATGCTGATCTTTGTGAAGGCTCCACCACCGCACCACCTCAGCTGCCTGCCTGCCTATGTGGTGCCGCAGACATCACTGGCCAGGGCCCATGTCGAAGCAAGGAGGAGCGGCGACGGACGGGACGGGCCTCGCCCCCATCCCCGATAAAGCTAGAGGACACCTCAACGACGCATTAAATGCGTCTTGTCCTGTAATACGAGCGATAAGCTCGCAATACTGTACGCCTTTCCACCTCATGTATGCCACTGTGGCAGCCCCTTTCAACTATAAAAGGAGGCCCATGGCATACTGCAGAGGGATTCGGCTCTTTCGAACCACGCACTCACCATAGCTAGTTCGAGAGCTCAAGAACTCTCTGAAATACATCCACCAAAGCAGGACTAGGGTTTTACGCATCCTCGCGGCCCAAACCTGGGTAAATGATCCTTGTGTTGATTACTAATCCGGCTCTTCTCAAAACCATGCGCCCCGGCAACCGTAGTAGGGATTCTTATGATCCCATAGGTGTCGTTCCACACCAACATCTTTGGCGCGCCAGGTAGGGGCCGCAACTGTGAGGATCTGGTCTAGTAGTTAGCCTAGTAGTTCTTCGTCACCATGGCCCCCAAGAAGAAGACGGCCATGGCGATCGGCTCGTTGGGAGCCGAACGGCCCGTGCTAGTGCGGGCAAGCAGCGGGCCAGTCGCGGATAGGACCCGGGCCACGGTCCGCGAGCACCAGCATCGCCCTGGCAGTTAGAGCCTGGCGAGCGGCATCGTTCGTGCGCCAGACGACCGGCCGCACATCGCCCGATCCAAAGATGGAGCTGGGCCCCCGCAGGCGGCGCGGGGCCCTCCAGGAGTTTCGTTGTGCCACCCCCGGGCAGCGCAGCGACCTCCAAGACGCCCACGCCGGCGACCACTACGTGCTCTTCCCATGGTGTGCGCGACGAGCAGCGTTACCACGCCGATGACCCTGGGCACCGCCGTGGGAAGAGTCATGTGTGTCGTCCGCGTGATGAAGGAGTTCAGCATGCCTGCCGGAGTGCTGGCAAAATGGCGCGCAGCTGCTGGGTCGTGATGGAGCTCCTTCTAACGTGGTTAGAAGTCGGAGCATGCCACGGTCCACGCAGCTGTCGCCGCAACCCATGCCAGCAGAAGCTTTGGCGCGCGCGCAGCTGCTCCTCGACTTCCCTCCCGCTGCGGAGAAGCTAGACGAGTGGAGGGCCACCATCCAGAGCCTTGTCGCCGTCGCCAACAAAGACGACCCGCGACCGGCGAGGCCCTCGGGCCGGCGCCCCACCGAGCCGCCACATGCCAGAGCAGGGAAGACCGGGGGTGCTGCGGTCATAGTGCACTCTCCTGCCCCTCGCCAGCCACCGCGGGCGTCGGCCTGTCGTGACGATGCTTGTGATAACATCTCTATAGCGTCATCCGACCCGCGGACCCACCGCGATCAGCGCCAAGTTTTCCGAGAACGAGCTCACGAAGATGCTCGAACCACTATTGAGCGCCGGCATGATACACGCCACCAGTCGGACAAGCGGGCAGGACCCGCTATGGACCACCCAGCGCAGGGGGGCTCCGGCGGCCTACCTTACGAGGTGGGCTGTCCGACCTTTACCCGCGAGCTGCGACGGTTCCAGTGGCTGTCCCACCACACGTTCAAGCCGGACGTCGGTGAGAAGTACACTGGCAAGACCCATCCGTCCGAGTTCCTCAGCATCTACACCATCGCGATGCAGGCTGCCGGAGCTCGAGATGACAAGGTGCTTGCCAATTATTTCCCACTGGCGTTGAAGCCCAATGCTATGTCTTGGTTGATGCACCTGCCGGCAGATTCCATTTCTTCTTGGTCGGATCTGTGCCATGTGTTCGTTGGCGCCTTCACAGGAGGCCACCAAGCTCATGGTCAGGCCAGTGATTTGCATATCATCCCCCAGAAGGAAGGGGAAACCCTGCGCAAGTACATCCAAAGGTTCAGCTAGGTGCAGTACAACATCCCTGACGTTCATCCCGCCGCTGTGATCAGCGCGTTCCATCAGAACGTGCGCAATCGCAAGATGCGCGAAGAGCTGGCGATGACCAAGGTTAAGGATGTGGCCAAACTCTACATTCTGGCCGATAAGTGTGCCCGTGCTGAAGAGGGAAGGAAGTACCCTGGCGAAGACGACGGCGTGGAAACCAACTCCTCCAACGAAGATGCCGCCGCCCCGACAAAGAAGGGCCGGCGCCGCAACAGGAAATGCAAGGGCCAGGCCGTGCTTGCCGTTGAAGGATCTGACGACACCGGCGCTGCCAAGAAGGTCAAGGCAGATGGCCCCGGCAAGGAGATTGCCGGGTGCGCCACCTGCCGGGCCTTGGCGGCTACCGACAAGCCAGGAAGCTCCGGCAAGCAGTACTGCAAGATCCACCGCACCAAAGGCCACGACCTCCAAAACTGCCGACAAGTTGAGCTGCTTGCTGAGAAGCAAAAACCTGAGTATGAAAGGCGGGACAAGGAGAAGGACCAGGATGGTGCCGAGGGATCTGGCAAGAAGCATGGCGGCCAAGGAGGCCGCCGCGGCAAGGACAACCAACAAGAGAGGCCCGCCTGGGGCCGTGACAAAAAGCAAGAAGATGATGATCATGACGAGGATGACGAGTCCGACGAGCAAGAGTTCCAGAAGGCTATGAAGGCCATGTGCGTCGACGGCGGTGCCTCGCTGCATACTTCTCACCGCCAGCTCAAACAGTGGGCGCGTGAGATTACACCAGCGAAGCCCTCGTTCGATGCTCAGAAGCCGCTGAAGTGGTCCAGCACACCCCTCATCTTTGGTGCCGAGGATCACCCTGACCCCACGACTGCGGTTGGGTGTTTGCCATTGTTGGTTTCACCAACAATACGCAACCTCATGGTGAACAAGATGCTGGTTGACGTCGGGGCCGGTCTGAACTTGATCTCGCCCGTTGTGATCAAAAGGCTACAAATCCCTGATGGAGACCTCGAGGAAACGGGCATGTTTCAAGGGGTTAACCCGGGAAGGAGCCAGCCGAAGGGGAAGGTCACACTGCCTGTGACATTTGGAGGCGAGCTGAACTACAGGACGGAGAGCGTTGTCTTCGACGTAGCCGAGATCCCCTTGCCCTACAACAGGATTCTCGGCCGCCTGACACTAGCCAAGTTCATGGCGGTGTCACACTACGCCTACAATACGCTGAAGATGCCTGGGCCGATGAACATCATCACTGTCCCCTCCGACAAGAAGGACGCGCTGATCTGTGCCGACCTACTCTACCGGGAAGCAGTTGCATCAGCTGCCGCCAAGGCACTTGCTCTTGCCGCTGAAGCCCCGGGAGGGAAGAAGAAGACTGGCAAGACTTCTCGCACCCACTCCGGCGAGCGCACCTCTTCGGAGTGTTGTGCTATCGTCGAGGACGTGCCAGAGAGCTCCACCGGCAAGAGCAAGAAATCCAGAGCTGCACCGCCAGAGACCAAGAAGGTGTCTGTCAGGGAGGATGGCACGGGAGGGGCTTTCACCATAAGCTCCAGCCTTGACAGCAAATAGGAAAGTGCGCTCGTCGCCTTCCTGCGGGAGAATGTCGATGTATTTGCATGGCAAGCATCCAACATCCCCGGTGTTCCCATGGAGGTGATTGAGCACCATCTTGCTGTCTGTCCTCATGCACGGCCTGTCAAGCAGAAGGTCAGGAAGCAGGCTTTGGAACGACAGGAGTTCATCACAGAGGAGATCAGGAAACTGGAAGCAGCAGATTTGGTGAGAGGAGTGCTCCATCTGACGTGGTTGGCCAATCCGGTGGTTGTGCGCAAGGCAAATGGGAAGTGGAGGCTGTGTATTGACTACACAAATATCAATAAGGCTTGTCCTAAGGACCCCTTCCCGTTGCCGCGCATTGACCAGATTGTTGACTCCAGAGCCGGGTGTGATCTGCTATCATTCCTCGACGCCTACTCGGGATACCACCAGATCTTCATGAGAAGAGAAGATGAAGAGAAGAGAACATTCATCACCCCATGTGGTACGTACTGCTTTCTACGGATGCCTTTCGGGTTGAAGAGTGCTGGTTCAACATTCGCAAGAGCAGTCCAAATTGGTTTTGAACCCCAGCTACATAGAAATATGGAAGCATATATGGATGACATAGTGGTGAAAACCAAGGACAAGGCAACTCTTGTGCAAGACTTAGAAGAAAGGTTTGCCAACCTGCGCAAGATCAACCTCAAGCTGAACCCTGAGAAGTGTGTCTTTGGTGTTCTGTCCGGCAAACTTCTCAGGTTCTTTGTGTCGCAGCGTGGGATCGAGGCAAACCCAGACAAGATCAAGGCTATCGAGCAGATTGAGGCGCCCAAGCGGATCAAGGATGTGCGTCGGCTAACTGGCTGTGTTGCCGCAATGATCTGATTCATCTCCAAGTCTGCCGAGCGTGCCCTCCCCTTTTTCAGAATCCCGAAGAAGGCGGGCCCTATGGAGTGGACCCCCGAGGCCGAGGCGGCGTTGCAAGACCTAAAGAGGTACCTTTCCTCTACACCAGTACTAGTCGCGCCCAAACCACAAGAGCCATTGCTGCTATATCTAGCGGCGACGAATCAAGTGGTCAGTGTCGCGCTAGTAGCACAGAGGGAGGTCAACAAAGAGGTAGTGGCGGCGGCAGGACCAACAGATGGCAAGTCAGAGACTCCCCTGGCAGGGCCTGGTGCCAGCAAGGCAAGGCCCCCGACAGAGTCTAACGCCATTGGGACGGAACCCGCGCCGTCGAGTGGAATGGTGCAGAAGGAGAAAATGATGCAGCACCCGGTTTACTTTTTCAGCTCCCTCTTGCAAGGGGCTAGATCAAGGTATTTAGGTGTGCAGAAATTGCTCTTCGGTCTCCTTATGGCCTCGAGGAAGCTGTGTCATTACTTCCAAGCCCACGAGATCACTGTTGTCACTCGCCTCCCGCTGCAACGGACACTGCACAACTCAGACGTGACCGGAAGGATTGTGGAGTGGCCTTGGAGTTGTCAAGTTTTGGTCTAAGATTTGAAAGTACATCGACGATCCAGAGCAGGGTCTTGGTAGAGTTCATTGCAGAATGGACCTCGACGCCTGATGAAGAAATCTAGGAGACTGCTCTCCCCGACAAGGAAACAGTTCGCGACTGGATTATATACTTTGATGGAGCTTTCTCGCTGCAAGGCACCGGTGCTGGTGTGCTGCTCGTCGCACCCACCGGAGAGCACCTCAAGTATGTGATCCAGATGCACTTTCCCAGGGAGATGTCCACAAAGAACACTGCTGAATACGAGGGGCTGCTTGACGGTCTCAGGATTGCGGCGGACCTCGGGGTTAAGAAACTCATCGTCAGGGGTGACTCACGGCTTGTTGTCAGACAGGTCAACAAGGATTACCAGAGTCCATTGATGGAGGCCTATGTAGATGAGGTGAGGAAGCTGGAGGAGCGCTTTGACGGTATCCGTACGGAGCACGTTCCCCGAGCGGAGAACGGCATTGCCGATTACCTGTCAAAGCGTGCTGCATTCAAGTTACGTGTGGAACTAGGTACCTTTTTTCTTCGGTTAACTCAGCCATCTGTCGAACCATCAACGGAGCAGAACAAGCAGAGAAAATCAGGCCCCGGCAATTACTTTCCCGCCGAGCCCCCTGGGGCTACCGGCGAGGATGTTGCCATGGACCCTGAGCTTGCCAAGGAGCAGCTGGCTCCGGCAGGGCGTCAAGCCCTGGCCGTAGAGACAACCGCTCCCATGGCAGAGGAAATGCCTTTGGTCCTTACCATCGAGCCCCAGGCTCCGGCATGGGCACAACATACCGTCTAATTCCTCCAGACAGGGGAACTTCCTGAGAGCAGGAAGAAGCAGAGAAAGTAGCATGCCGGTCCGCCTTGTACCAGTTCATCGACGACGTCCTGTACAGAAAGAGATCGAACAGTGTGAAATTGAAGTACATCCCCCGGGAGGAAGGACTGGAGCTATTGGCAGAGATACATGGAGGCATATGTGGCTCCCACATAGGGCCGAGGGCCCTTGCCGGCAAGGCATTCCAGCAAGGTTTGTTCTGGCCCACTGCCCTCCAGGATGCGACGACACTAGTAACCAAGTGTGAAGCGTGTCAGTTCCATTCAAAGAAGCTTCATCAACCAGCTCAAGCCCTTCAAACAATTCCTCTTTCCTGGCCATTTTCGGTCTGGGGGCTCCACATACTAGGCCCCTTCCCCCATGCTGTCGGGGGCTTTGAGTACTTGTACGTTGCAATCGACAAGTTCACAAAATGGCCGAAGGAGGAGGCGGTGAGAAAGGTGATAGCCCAGTCAGCTGTCAAGTTCATCAAAGGACTAGTTTGCTGTTTTGGTGTACCCAACAGGGTCATCACCGACAACGGCACGCAGTTCACAAGCCACACCTTCATGCAATACATTCAAGACCTCGGCAGCAAGGTCTATTTTGCTTCCGTGGCACACCCACGGAGCAACGGCCAAGCGGAGAGGGCAAATGCTGAAGTATTGCGGGGCTTGAGGGCAAAGACTTTTGACAAGCTGCACAAGAGCGGAAGGCGCTGGATTGATGAGTTTTCGGCGGTTCTTTGGTCGATTAGGATGACGCCAAATCGAGCCACCGGTCAGACACCCTTTGCCCTAGTATGCGGGGCGGAGGCAGTTCTCCCCATGGAACTCATATACGGGTCATCTCAAGTGCTCTCTTATGATGAGCTTGAGCAAGAGCAGTTGCGGCAAGATGACGCAACACTCCTTGAGAAGATCGTCTTCGGGCGGCTGTGAGAGCAGCACGCTACCAGCAAGCCTTGCGCCGCTACCATAGCCGCAAGGTTCATGCCCGAAGCTTTGAGGAAGGCGACCTTGTTCTTCAGCGCGTTCAGTCGGCCAAGAATTCCGACAAGTTGATGCCGAAGTGGGAAGGCCCTTATCGGGTAATACGAGTCACCAGGCCTGGTGCAGTCTGCGTGGAGACCGAAGATACTGTCCCAGTGAGCAACTCCTGGAACATCGAGCATCTTCGCAAGTTTTACCCATAAGGCGCGGCTTGCCGGGCCTCCCGGCAAGCCACCTTTTGTACAAGCTTTGCTGGCAAGGCATGTAACCCTTTGTACAGAGCCAGGCGTAGACCCTGAGCATAAATAAATGAAGCACTGGCACCCTAAGTTATAGCATGTATGCTAGGTCGAGTCTCTTCCTTGGTTAGGGTTGATAGTGCTTAGCGGCGACTAACCCCTAGCCTAAACATCGAGTGCGCGTCTCTCTGTTTCTTTTATGTCCCCTTTTGGTTCGCAGGACACATGAGCACTTCTGCTGAGCTACTTAACGAACGGGCCGGTGTCCCGACCCCGGCAAACCAGAGTTGCCGAGGGCTGCAAGTACAAGGATCCGACCGCGACAAGATGAGGTTGCCGGGGGCTGCAGACCCCGATGAGTCTTTTATCCTTTGTCATGCATTTCAATATGGAACTGGGATATGTGAAACCTCGTTTTATTCCTAGGCCACCGTGCTCCCCGTTTCTATACCCAAGGATTATCTCCTGGGCCCGGATTTGGTCGTACTCGCAGCTGCAAGGAGATAGAACGAGGAGCCTAAGCCCGCTTCATCCCTGCCTCCGCCAAGGGCGCGAGAATGGTTGAGCGAAGTGGGGGGACGGCAAGGCCTGTTGCTGGGAGGAAAACGTTTATCTTAAATAGTAACAAGGATTCAATCCTTGTCGAGGGTTCCACCCATGAACGAAAAACCCCGGCAAGCACCCCTTTTTCATTAAAAACATCATGTACATGTACAGTCTATGCGAAATGGAAAACATGAGCAAGAGGGTTACAAGTTCTAAATTTAACAAAGGCCCGAAGGCTTACAAACTAAAAAAGAGATAAGATGCCCGTAATCCCTTTCTTGTCCCTCTCCTCAGGAGGCAGGTCAAGGAGGCGAAAGGGCAAAAGGGGCGCCTAGGCGAGCTACGAGCAGCAGAAAGCACCAAGAGAACACCTCGGCGGCTGCCCAAGGGTCGGCCGGTGATGACGGTGCCAGGAAAGGAGCTGGAAGACGAGGCGGCAGGACCGCCAATACGCGACGAAGGCGTCGGTGCCAGCGTACTCCGGGTTGACGGCCTTGCCGCCCGCCCTCTTCCTCTTCCGCGGCCTCCTGATGCCAGCCGCCCAAGGAGACGGCCCCGAGAAGTTCAAGGAGCTGGCCCCTCCCCCGGCAAAACTCTATGGAGGAGCGGACAGGTGCAGATGCTGCTGCTGCTGCACCCGCCCAGGCGCGGGGAGTCCGACGCCTAGTCGGACTCGTCCCCGCCATCTGCCCCGCTGTCCTTCTCATCACTTTCGCTCGAGGAAGAGCGTCCATCGTCGGAATCTCCATCGAAGGAGCTCTCCACGCAGCACTTCAGGTGAGTCCCGAAGTCTCCAAAGACCTTGACGGAGAGCAGGCCGTCCTCCATTAATTTAAAATAGAGGACGAGCCCCACCGTCAGGCTGTGGATGCGAGCGAACATCTTCCATCCATGACGGAGGTACATGACTCGAGGGGCTGGGAAGTCAACGTCGACCCGCGTGCCCCCATTCCCACAACCCCTCATGTGCAATCTGAGGGATTGGGGCGGGTCACGCTCCATTTCCCGAGAAAACGGAGCGGGAAGACGAAGACGGCGACACGGAGGCCGACGCAGCCTGATGAAGAACTCGGGGAGCTGGTCTCCGACATGGCTTTCCATCGGAAAAGGCATTATTGGCGGAGGCAAAGCCGGCGCGCTGCCCCGTCCCCCTCTTCCCCGAGCGCCATGACCTCGGCTCCGGCCTCGCCCATGACCTCGTCCCCTCCCCCTTCCCCTTGCAGTCGGCTCCAGCACCACGGGCTCAAGAGGAGGAGGGACGCGCTGTCGAGCGGCGACCCTCGCCGCCACCATCGAAGGACCGGGATTCCCTTTCTCCATGGCGGGTGGAAGGAAGAAGCAGAAGCAGGAGGAGATAGATGACAGAAGAGTATGGGGTGCCATCACCACTTCCCCCTCCTTATAAAGAGGCGGGTTGGGGCTCGGCCGCCCTGCTCGGCCAATCCGGCCACTAGAGAGGGAGGGAATCGAGACCGACCCGCTGCCCCAACCAGCGGCGGCCCGGTTCCCCGCCTCCACCGCTTGCCACCCCAAGCGCATGAAGGACGCCTAGCAAACGTGCAGAATCGAAGGGACAGGGGATGCGACCTCTCCCCACCCCGTGATCATGGGGTGTGGACGCCTTGAAGACCGCAACTTGGCCCTGTGCAGTAAATGAGACACGCCTCCACGCCTCCCTCTTTTTATGGGCAAAGCGTGATCCGCCTCTTTACCACGATGTGACACATGCATGCGGGAACCGCCCCACGCATGCCGCCCACGTCATGCGCGCCCCTCCACGTCGCGCATTCAACACAGATCGTGGGAAGCGCGACGCATGAAAAGTTTTACGGTAAAAACTGCCCCGCTTGCCCGCGCACCGTTTTGGGCCTGGCCCAACAACGTGTCGCGCTTATGTGTGGCCCAGGCCCGGGGGCTCCTGTCGATGTACAAAAGAAGGGGCGCACCTTTGTACCCCTTTACATGTGCATGGACAGTCGGAGCCGCACCCACAGCCATACTAAGCAGAGCAGGGGAGGTGAACCAAGGTAAAACCAAAGCCCGAGGCAGCAAGAGCAACGCCAAGACCAAGGACGCAAAGAGGCAGAGGGGCGGAGCAGTTTCCCCCGGCAAGACCCTTGTCGGGGATGGCCCCAGGAGCCCTAGCAAGACCCTTGCTGGGGCAGCTCGCCCCACACCAACAGAGCGAGCCACCCTTGAGCCCACGGTCTCCAACATCATCAACCAGGTTGGGCCAGGGCTCGGAAGGCACCTCTATGGTGGCATGCAGATCTTTGTGAAGACATATTCAAGATCAGATGAGGATTAGAAGACGATGATCCTCGGCAAGATCCTTGCCGAGGAAGGCCACCAGACCCCCGGCAAGACCCTTGCCGGGGACGACAGCACACCACGGCAAGACCCTTGCCGGGCCACCCGGCAAGGCCCTCACCAAGGACGCCAGCAGGGCCACTGCCAGGCCCGCACCAACCAAGTCTCCGCCACCGTTCGCATGCAGCTGCCAGCTCAACCAGCTGAGCGGGCTCCTGCATGGCAACATGCAGCCCCCAGGCCAACTCATCAAGCGCCTACGTGGCGGCATGCAGATCTTCATGAAGGCTCCACCACCACGCCACCTCAGCTGCCTGCCTGCCTACGTGGCGCCGCACGCATCACTGGACAGGGCGCGTGTCGAAGCAAGGAGGAGCGGTGATGGACGGGACGGGCCTCGCCCCCGTCCCCGATAAAGCTAGAGGACACCTCGTCGACGCATTAAATGCGTCTTGTCCTGTAATAGGAGTGATAAGCTCGCAATACTTTACGCCTTTCCACCTCCTGTATGCCAATGTGGCAGCCCCTTTCGACTATAAAAGGAGGCCCATGGCATACTGGAGAGGGATTCGGCTCTTTCGAACCACACACTCACCATAGCTAGTTCGAGAGCTCAAGAACTCTCTGAAATACATCCACCAAAGCAGGACTAGGGTTTTACGCATTCTCGCGGCCCGAACCTGGGTAAACGATCCTTGTGCTGATTACTAATCCCGCTCTTCTCACAACCCTGCGCCCCAGCAACCGTAGTAGGGATTCTTGTGATCCCATAGGTGTCGTTCCACACCGACAATATATAAAGGGAGAGAGATTGAGCGAGTGTGGGTCGTCGTGCGATCGAAAGAGTGAGATTGGTTGGAGAGAGTGATCTAGATAGACAATGTGCATGAGAGAGTATACAATATGAATATGTCGAATTGGGCTCAAACATGGAGATATATCGTTTGTGTCCGAGAAAGAGCAAGGTCAATAGAGACATACAAAGAGAGAGAGGTCGAGAGAGATTGAGTGAGCATGGACCGCCATGTGATCGAAAGAGTGGGGCGGCTTGGATGGACTGACCTAGATAGACAATCTGCGTGAGAGAGTATAGAGTGTGTCGATCGAGGCCCAAACAGGGAGATATATCATTTGTGTGTGAAAGAAAACGGGTTTAATCAAGACTCAAATAAAGAGAGCGAGATTGAGCGAGTGTGGCCCGCCGTGCGGAAGAAAGAGTGAGTCAGTCTCGAGGGAGTGACCTAGATAGACAACGTGTGTGCATGCGGACGAGAGGTTGGGGGGCTAGATAGGCAATGCATGTATCTAGCGAGAGAGGGTGGGAGAGAGAGAGAGAGAGCTCGGCATGGGGTGCAATGGATGGTGTGTGAGGTAAATACATTTGGTAACAGAGTGGAAAAAGGGGGTTGTGCAGTTGAGAGAGTTAGAGATTGAAACATGGAGGGAAAGAATGAACGTGTGTCGGAAACCGATAGCTTCCTAAGGTGGTCAGGAGAGGAAGATTGACCGATACAGGAAGTATGTAGCGTGTGTGCCTAGGGGTGGGGCTAAAAAAACATTTGAATGTAGACAGTACGAGACTTAATATCGATGTTTCAATTCGGTGTACATTGTAAGATTTAAACCAAGGACCATGCATGTGGGTAATTATTTCGAATTCGTGCCATACTAGGTTTGGAAAAGTTGACATTGACTCGGTTGTTGTGCTATTTTGTAGGTCATATGTTTGAATCCATCCAAAGTTTTCTCACTACCACGGTGTTCACCATATACATATGAATTTGTATTACAAAAGTAGCATGGATACCATGAAATGTGAGATCCACGTTAGAATTGGAGATCGCTATGTGACACACACTCTAATTCAAATAACTAATTATGTGACACACACTCTAATCCACGTTAGCGTGGATATCGTGGATACCGTTTTGATTTTATTTTTTCAAATGACTCCTCATTAATTAATTCATAGTATCTCGTTCCGAATGACTAATTATTTGCAAGGAAAACACGGGCATGGTAATACATACAAATTTGTTTGCAAATGAAAGAAGATTCGTTTGCATTCTCAAATGTAGGCGCACCAGGCAGACCAGGGTCGTGTCGTGGTGGTCGCGCGTGTCGTACGGACGCTTAGCACCCAGCCACCACCTCCCCCCCAAAAATAAGAATAATGACAAAATAAGTTCATGCTTCCACGTTTTGGATTGAAACATCTGGCGGCCCCTGCAAAATCTCCCTTCTTCACCGTCCCCTTCCGCGCCCAGATTGCTCAAATCCCTAATTCGCCGCCAACCCAAGCAAAGTTCAAATCTTCCCTCGTCTCTTCTCTTTCCCCATCTTTGTGCCAGACGACGATGATGAAGATGACTGTCGCGCTTCACCACCGCACCGGAGCTACCTCATCTACGCCCTCGTCCACCGCACCGGGTGGTCCACCGACAACGTCGGCCGCCGCAACCGACATGCCTCACAGACACCGACTTCCACCATATCAGGTGCGCTTCACCGACGCCATCTCCAACCTCACCGGGGCTACTTCACCGAGCACATCGTCACACCTCCGCCCCCGAGGCCGTTGGGGCTTCACCAACGGTCTCGTCCACCGCATCATAGCGCTCCCCTGCCACTCAAGATCTGCATCCGTGCGCGGCCAGCCAACGCCAGTGCATCACCCTCAACGGCTCTGAAGTGATCCGCACTCTAGCTAGGCAAGCATGCCCAAACGCCGGCCTGAACTAGGTATCCACACATCACTCCCTTGTGCACTGTTCCGACGATGTTTGGATATCCTTTCGCTGCTCTCTTAGCTTACACGCCTATGTAACTCTGACTTTAACTCTTATTTCTTCTGGAGATATCATCTTAAACAAGCAAAACCATTTTTTAGTGAAGCATGACGGTGCTACGGGATCTGGTACACATCCTGCACACCCGTATAAGCTTGTAAGTATCTGTCCTCCGGTACAACAGCAAGGTCGATTCCTCTTATTTGATCAAAAATTCGTTGTGTCAAAAATGCAAAGGGGG
Organism: Triticum aestivum; assembly: GCF_018294505.1. Lineage (NCBI taxonomy): Eukaryota > Viridiplantae > Streptophyta > Magnoliopsida > Poales > Poaceae > Triticum > Triticum aestivum. The sequence continues at coordinate 497,865,700 of NC_057800.1, read as the reverse complement.
TGCAAGGAGCACAAGGCCTGCACATCCAAGCAAGTGGTAACATGGACTTGTACATGGAACATCCCAAGCGCAAGCAGAGCCGCAGTGAGCATGTACAACGAGCTAGCGTAAGTCCCTCATTTCATTTAATTCGTACTAGCCTACGTGTATTATTTGTGTGCAGTGGCGGATCCACGAATTCAAGTTACCAGGGGTGAACATTTAACTTAAAAAATATGAAGGCACTTGCACTCCAGAAATCAACATAACTTGAGAAATGTGAAGCTACATGCACTTTGAAAACAAGCTAATGATCCAAAGTAGTTCAGATTATAAAACACTAAATGATGTAAGCACCAAAAAACACAAAATGCAACATGGTGTACAAGGACTACTAACATGGTCTGTACCTGCTTGAATTATTTGTTCTCTGGTTGAAAATATCGAAGTGTAATAGCACCTATAACCAGTACGCAAACTGCATATCAATATATGTATCCTACACAAGACATGAGCAAGGTTTTGAAAGGTTGAAAATGACAAGGATTCTCAGAGTCATCCAGCAAACTCAGGAGAAAATTTGAAAAATGATTTCCAGGAAGGAATAACAGCACAAAAATTGATAACCCGATTTTGGGGTTGTTACAACTCTTCCCCCTTAAAAGAATCTCGTCCTCGAGATTCCTAGGTTACGGCAACAATGAAAAGACAGCCACTCCGGGGAAAACCCTCGGGGTTAATTTTAAACCTTTGGTCAGATACAGACGAGTTGGGATACCAATAATTGGTACACCCAGGGGAAGATATGAGCAAAACAGGGTTACCTCCATGGCTAGGGGCACATGAGATCAGACTCCCAAAAAAATGTTGGATGCACCCCAATGAACAGTGGTTTGATAACCCACAAGTATAGGGAACGGCAACAGTTTTCAAGGGTAGAGTATTCAACCCAAATTTATAGATTCGACACAAGGGGTGGCAAAGAATATTTGAAGGTATTATCAGTTGAGTTGTCGATTCAACCACACCTGGAGATTAATTATCTATAGCAAAGTGATAAGTAGCAAAGTAGTTTGATAGTTTTGATAATAGTGACGACAACAACGGTAACAGTAACAGTGATAGCCGTAATTTTGTAGCAAGTCTAACAGTGATGATAGGAGTAGTAACTTAGCAGAAATAATATAAGATAAATTTGTAGGCATTAGATCACTGACTTGTTGGATGATATTCATCATGTGACAGTTATAACCTAGGGCGATACGGCACTAGCTCCAGTTCATCGATATAATGTAGGCATGTATTCTGTAAATAGTCATACATGCTTTATTTAAAGAACTTGCATGGCATCTTTTGTCCTACCCTCCCATGGCAGCGGATTCCATACTGGAAACTAAGGGATATTAAGGCCTCCTTTTAATAGAGAACCGGAACAAAGCATTAACACATAGTGAATACATGAACTCCTCAAACTACGGTCATCACCAAGAGTGGGCCCGGTTGTTGTCACTCTGGGGTTGTTGGATCATAACCGTAGTAGGTGACTATAACTTGCAAGATCGGATCTAAAACATGGATAGAATGATGAATTCATAAATGGTTCAGATCTGAGTTCATGGCACCCAGGCCCAAAGTGAAAAGCATTAAGCATAGCAAAGTCATAGCAACACCAATCTAAGAACATATATAGTGGATACTAGGGATCGGGCCCTAACAAAACTAACTCGATTACATGATGAAACTCATCCAACTTCTCACCGACCAGCGAGCCTACGAAGGAATTACTCACTCCTGGTGAGGAGCATCATGGAATTGGCGATGGAGATTGGTTGGTGGTGACGAAGAACGAAGATCCCCCTCTCCAGAGCCCCAAACGGACTCCAGATCTGCCCTCCCGAGGAAGAACCGGGCTTGACGGCGGCTCCATCTCGTGGATCGCGATAATTCTTTCTCCCTAATTTTTTTTCAAGAATAATGTGAATTTATAGTATCAGGGGGGTTGTCAGCGGGGCCACCATGTGGGTACAACCCACCTGGGCGCGCCAAGAGCGGGGGGCGCGCCCTGGTGGGTTGTGCCCAGCCAGGGGCCCCTCTCTGGTGGGTCTTGACTCCAGAAATTCTTATTATTGATATAAAAAATCCTCGCAAAGTTTTGTTCCATTCCAAGAACTTTTATTTCTGCACAAAAACAACACCATGGTAGTTCTGCTGAAAACTGCGTCAGTCTGGGGTTAGTTTCATTCAAATCATGCAAATTAGAGTCCAAAACAAGAGTAAAAGCATGAGAAAAAGTAGATACGTTGGAGATGTATCAACTACCACAAGCTTAAACCTTTTCTTGTCCTCAAGCAATTCAGTTGATAAACTGAAAGTGAGAAAGAAAAACTTTAACAAACTCTTTTGCTCTTGTTTGCATAAATAAGCTTAAACAGCACCCAGGTTTTCAGCCAGCATTATAACTAACCATGTCAACAATAACTCTTAAAGATTATAATGATTCATTTCAATGACATAATCAGCTAGCGAGCAATAATAAAATATCTCAATTAGCAACACATTGTCAAAACAACCATGATATAATATGACAATAGTGGTATCTCGCTAGCCCTTTCCGAGACCGCAAAACATAAATGCAGAGCACCTCTGAGGGAGTCCTGGATTAGGGGGTGTTCGGGTAGCCGGACTCCTGGACTATGAAGGTACAAGATTGAAGACTTCGTCCCGTGTCCGGATGGGACTTTCCTTGGTGTGGAAGGCAAGCTTGGCGATGCGGATATTCAAGATCTCCTACCATTGTAACCGACTCTGTGTAACCCTAACCCTATCCGGTGCCTATATAAACCAGAGGGTTGTAGTCCGTAGGACAGAATTAACTCCATACACAACAATCATACCATAGGCTAGCTTCTAGGGTTTAGCCTCCTCGATCTCGTGGTAGATCTACTCTTGTACTACCCATATCATCAATATTAATCAAGCAGGAGTAGGGTATTACCTCCATCAAGAGGGCCCGAACCTGGGTAAAACAAAGTGTTCCCTGCCTCCTATTACCATCCGGCCTAGACGCACAGTTCGGGACCCCCTACCCGAGATCTGCCGGTTTTGACACCGACATTGGTGCTTTCATTGAGAGTTCCTTTGTGTCGTCGCCTTTAGGCCCGATGGCTCCTTTGATCATCAACAACGATGCAGTCCAGGTTGAGACTTTTCTGCCCGGACAGATCTTCGTCTTCGGCGGCTTCGCACTGCGGGCCAATTCGCTTGGCCACCTTGAGCAGATCGAAAGCTACGCCCCTGGCCATCAGGTCAGGTTTGGAAGCCTAAACTACACGACTGACATCCGCGAGGACTTGATCTTCGACGGATTTGAGCCACAGCCAAGCGCGCCGCACTGTCTCGATGGGCATGATATAGCTCTGCTGCCGAACAGCGCTTTTGAGGCCGCACACGCATCAGTTTCGACCATTGATTCGGAGCCTACTACGCCGATCGAGGATCAGTGGTTGGACGCTGCCTCAGGGGCTGCGATCTCAGAGGCGATCGGGCCGAACTCCAGCCCCGCACTCCGCATGGCTCGTGGCTCCAAGGATCCGGACTCCACCCGGACTCCGAACCCCCCGTGCCCCTGCCAATCGAATCCGATTGGGCGCCGATAATGGAGTTCACCGCCGCAGACATCTTTCACCATTCGCCTTTTGGTGACATCCTGAATTCTCTTAAGTCTCTCTCTTTATCAGGAGAGCCCTGGTCGGACTACGGTCAGCGAGGGTGGGATACGGACGGTGAGGAAATTCAAAGCCCACCCACCACCCACTTTGTAGCCACTATCAACGATTTAACCGACATGCTTGACTTCGGCTCCGAAGACATCGACGGCATAGACGACGATATAGGAGACGAACAGGAACCAACACCTGTAGGGCGCTGGAAGGCCACCTTGTCATATGACATATATATGGTGGACACCCCAAAAGATGGAGATGGCGATGGAACAGTGGGGGATGACGCCCCCAAGAAACAGCCAAAGCGTCGGCGTCAGCAGCGCCGCCCTAAATCCCGCCAAAGCAAAAACGGTGATTCCGGCATGGGAGATAATACTACCCCGGATAGCACCGAAGAACACCCACCTCAGCAAGATTCGGCACAAGAAGATGGAGAAGACAGCCCTCATGAGAGAGCGGCAGACCGAGAGGTCGAGGATGATAACTATACGCCTCCCTCCGAAGACGAGGCAAGCCTCGATGATGACGAATTCGTCATACCATCAGACCCCGCCGAACAAGAGCGTTTTAAACGCAGGCTTTTAGCCACGGCAAGCAGCCTCAAGAAAAAGTAGCAACAGCTTAGAGCTACCCAAGATTTGCTAGCTGACAGATGAACTGAAGTCCTTGCGGCCGAAGAGTATGAACTCGAACGCCCCTCCAAGAGTTACCCGAAGCGCAGGCCGCTACCCCGATCAGAGGAGGAAGCACCTACATCACCAGCGCATGACATGGCAGACCGGCCACCTCGCAGCCGCGACAGAGAGGCCTCTCGGCCCTCCACCCAAGCCATGCCCCAACGCCGCTCAACTAAGGCATGGGAAAATGCGCCCGACCTACGAGACATACTGGAGGATAAGGCAAGACAAACAAGATCGATCTACGGATCGCGCAGGCGCCCTACGGCATGTGACAATGATCTTCACTCTGGATACAACAAATCCGGCCGGGCCGAACACAACAGACACAGGTCTTCCGAGCTGCGTCGCGATATAGCCCAGTACAGAGGCGCCGCACACCCGCTATGCTTCACGAATGAAGTAATGGATCATAAAATGCCAGAGGGTTTCAAACCCGTAAACATCGAATCATATGATGGCACAACAGATCCGGCGGTATGGATCGAGGATTATCTCCTTCACATCCACATGGCACGCGGCGACGATCTACACGCCATCAAATACCTCCCGCTCAAACTTAAAGGACCGGCCCGGCATTGGCTTAACAGCTTGCCAGCAGACTCAATCGGTTCTTGGGAGGACCTGGAAGCCGCATTCCTTGACAACTTCCAGGGCACTTACGTGCGACCGCTGGATGCCGACGACTTAAGCCACATAATTCAGCAGCCAGAAGAATCGGCCAGACAATTCTGGACACGGTTCCTAACAAAGAAAAACCAGATAGTCGACTGTCCGGACGCAGAGGCCCTAGCAGCCTTCAAGCATAACATCCGCGACGAGTGGCTTGCCCGGCACCTAGGACAGGAAAAGCCGAAATGCATGGCAGCCCTCACGACACTCATGACCCGCTTTTGCCCGGGAGAAGACAGCTGGCTAGCTCGCAGTAACAACTTATCAAAGAACCCTGGTAATTCGGATACCAAGGACAAAAGTGGTAGGACACGTCGGAATAAGCAAAAACACCGCGTTAATAGCGACAGCAATGAAGACACGGCAGTCAATGCCGGATTCAAAGGCTATAAATCCGGTCAGCGGAAAAAACCATTCAAAAAGAATACCCAGGGCCCATCCAGTTTGGACCGAATACTCGATCGCTTGTGCCAGATACATGGCACCCCCGAAAGGCCAGCCAATCACACTAACATGGATTGTTGGGTGTTCAAGCAGGCAGGCAAGTTAAGAGCCGAAAACAGAGACAAGGGGGTGCACAGCGACAACGAGGAGCCCAAGCCGCCGAACAACAATGGACAGAAGGGCTTTCCCCCACAAGTGCGGACTGTGAACATGATATACGCAACCCACATTCCCAAGCAGGAGCGGAAGCGTGCGCTACGGGACGTATACACGATAGAGCCAGTCGCCCCAAAGTTCAACCCATTGTTCTCCTGCCCGATCACTTTTGATCGAAGGGACCATCCCACTAGCATCCGCCATGGCGGCTTCGCCGCATTGGTTCTCGACCCAATCGTCGACGGATTTTATCTCATAAGAGTCCTCATGGACGGCGGCAGTAGCCTGAACCTGCTTTATCAGGACAAAGTGCGGAAAATGGGCATAGATCCCTCAAGGATTAAGCCCACAAGAACGACCTTTAAAGGCGTTATACCAGGTGTAGAAGCCAACTGTACAGGCTCAGTAACACTTGACGTGGTCTTCAGATCCCCGGACAATTTCCGAAGCGAAGAATTAATCTTCGATATAGTCCCATTTCGCAGTGGCTATCACGCCCTGCTCGGACGAACCGCATTCGCAAAGTTCAATGCGGTGCTGCACTACGCATATCTCAAGCTCAAGATGCCAGGCCCTCGAGGAGTAATTACGGTCAACGGAAACACCGAACACTCCCTCCGTACGGAGGAGCATACGGCGGCTCTCGCAGCGGAGGTACAGAGTAGCCTTCTCAGGCAATTCTCCAGTCCGGCCATTAAAAAGCCAGACACTGCCAAGCGCGCCCGGAGTAACCTACAGCAAGACCGCCTGGCACACTCTGAGCAAGCGTAGAAATGCGGCCCCAACCCCAGCTTTCGCGACATAGCGAAACCAGTACCTCGCGTACATAACTACGCCCTTGAAATACCATGGGCACAGGGGAAGGGGCACAATAACGGCATGCCCAAAACATGGCTTAAAACATACCAGGGTCTGTCGGATTCTTTTCTTAATTTTCTCTTACTTTCAGGACTCCATACTTCGGACGACCTGTTCGGCAACTCGACCGCCCCACAAACGATGCAAGATCCAGGGAGGCAGACAAGCCATGCCGCATTATGGAACTCCCAGGTGGTCTGTGTTACGAGCGGTATACCTGTTTTAAATACAATTCCGCGGCCTGCCCCTGGTCAAGACATACTGAATAGTCCAATATCTTTTGCTTACCGCACTATTTGTATCATTCGGCTTTGATAAATAGCCTCTCTATAAACATGCTTAGCTTTTTGTCTATTTTTTGCATTACTCTCTTTTATATATGTTCATTAATGACATGTTGCACCCGTACACTATGGTACGACAAGTACGCCAGGGGCTTCAGTACCCTTTAATATGGTGTGAGAAGTCCGTACACTTTCACAAGTGCGGCACCCCAAACTTATAGCACTATATGCATCGGCTCCGAATCATGATTTGGGTCAATAGTTGGGTTTGCCCGGCTCCTATGTTTTGGTGCCTTACGTTCCGCTATATCGGCTAAGGTAGCACTAGGAGAACCACTGCGATTGTGCCCCAGTTGAGCTGGGTTAAGCACCTCAGTGGAGAAAGCTAAAACTGACTGTCATGATGAGGCGAGAGACCGGTCACTGTTCGAGAGGTTTTTCGAGTCCCTAAAGGCTTATGCCGCTTCGAGCGAGGAGCTGGATAACCCCGGCCAAGGCGTGGATAGCGCCCCGAACTCGGTCTTCCGAACTAGGGGCTTCGCCGAAATTTAAAATTATAAAGTTCTATGGCTAAGTGAGAGTGTTCAAGCATTATAGTCTGATTGCCTGGTTCGTCGTGCTGAGCGCCTCCCTCGAAGGACCCAGCCATGGGAAAAAGAGCGCCCAGGTTTATCACCGAACACCCCAGCACTAGTGGCATGGGGACAGAAGCCGACGACTGGCCATCTCTCAATTTTTGATAAACGGCCGCACAGAAAATAATATTTTAAATTCAATAAGCATTGCTTAGCGCATATGAACAAGTTTTCAGCGCATAGGATAAACACGAGCGAGTTCATTCAAAAATTACATCCTTGGTGCATTCATCCGCCACAAGGCGGGCACCCGCAAGAACATCCTTATAGTAGTTCTCAGGCTTCCGATACTCCTTCCCCGGCGGCGGCCCGTCCCTCACAAGCTTTTCACCATCTAGCTTACCCCAGTGCACCTTTGCACGGGCAAGGGCCCTACGGGCACCTTCAATGCAGACGGAGCGCTTGATGACCTCGAGCCTTGGACAGGCCTCCACCAGCCGCCGCACCAGCCTGAAGTAGCTCCCAGGCAGGGCCTCTCCGGGCCACAGCTGAACTATGAAGCCCTTCATGGCCTGTTCGGCCGCCTTGTGGAGTTCGACCAGCTGTTTCAGCTGGTCGCTCAAGGGCACAGGGTGTCCGGCCTCAGCATACTGAGACCAGAACACATTATTCGTCGAGTTGCCCTCTTCAGCTCGGTAGAATGCGGCGGCATCGGATACGCTGCGGGGAAGATATGCGAATGCCCCTGGAGAACTCCGGATTCGGGTAAGTAACAAGTAGTTTACTTTTATATTTCTGCTTTGCATAAAGAGTGCCTTACCCGCTGCTATCTTCTTCATATCCTCCAACTCTCGGAGGGCCTTTTGGGCTTCGGCCTTGGCAGACTTGGCAGTCTCAAGGGCCGCCGCGAGCTCGGACGCTTGGGTCTTTGACTCAAGCTCCAAACTCTCATGTTTTTTCATGAGAGCCTGAAGCTCTTGCTGCACCTCGCCGACCTGAGCCCCAAGTTTATCTCGCTCGGTGCACTCCGCGGCCGTTTTCCTTTCGGCCTCGGACAGCGCCTGCTTGAGGGTCGCCACCTCAGTCGTGGCCCCTACAATAAGCAGTACAATCCTGTTATTTTTTGCAATCCCGCCTCTCAATAGGCACTTTTTTCTGTAAGGTATTTCTTACCTTCTTTCTCCTCGAGCTGCCGCTTGGCAAGGACGAGCTCTTGCTCAGACCGCTCGAGTCCCTGTTTCAGGGCACCCACCTCCGCAGTCAGTGCGGCGGTGGCTAGCAGCGAAGCCTGCATACGCATATTGACTCTTTGTTGTTAGACTCCTGCGAAAGTTAATAGATCCTCTATTCGGCTTTTCTTTCTAAACGCCAAACAGAGCATCAGGGGCTACTGTCTATGCGGTAATATTTTTACATATTTTACTTACCTCGAAGCCTGTTAGGAGGCTAGCGCAAGCTTCACTCAGCCCGCTCTTGGCGGACCGAACCTTCTAGATCACCGTACTCATAATAGTACGGTGCTCCTCGTCGATGGAGGCGCCTTCAAGCACCTCCAGCAGATTGTCCGGCGCCTCCGGTTGGACGGAGGCTGCCGGCTCAAAAGGCTTGCTCCTCTTGGAAGGAGTTCGCCTGCCGCGGTCCGGAATTGTTGAAGATTTTGGCACGGTGTCCGGCTTAAAGCCGGACTTGGAGCCCTGGGGGGTCTTGTCCCCTTTACTCCTGGAGTCCGGGAGGTCGCCTTGCGGCTCCTCTAGGACCACCTCCTCCTGCCCCGGAGCTAGTTGCGACGCCACTTCGGCGTCATCCGCAGTGCGGGGGGAGACAGCGGGCAGAACTGAGTTCACGTCCGATGAATCCAGGGAGCTGCTCGACGACTCGTTGAGTTCGGCCCGGGGTGGGCTGCATGATTATATTCGACATTAGGGAAAGCTGTTCAACAAAAGGAATATCATGAGTTACTCTGGTATCTGAACACTTACTATTTCGCCGGACGCCTAGCCCTGTCCGGCCACTCCTCTTCGTCCTCGTCGGCGTCGGGGGCATAGTCCGGCGGAGGGGTTTTCCTCTTCTTGGACCCTTCGGCCCCCCACTGGGGCGGCCTTCCTTTTCTTTCCTCCCCCCGCTGGAGGGGGAGAGGTTTCTTCTTCCTCCTCCTCGCTTTCACGAGAGGAGGGCGTCTCAGACTCGTCGGATGACGAGTCCGACAACACCACATTACGGGTACTCTTTCGAGTCCCCGTGGTCTTCTTCTTCTTGGCCTTCTTTTCCAGCACCACATAAGGCGCCGGAGCCAGCAACTTCACTAGTAGAGCTGGGGCTGGGTCTTCGGGCAGCGGAGCTGGACAGTTAATTGGTTCGGCTATCGCCCGCCAAGCCAGTCAAAGGTAAGGGAGTTTAGATCCTGCATAGAGTCAAACTATGAAAAAAAGCTAAACATCCTATAAAAGGTGAAGATAGCTTACCTTGCTAGCGTGACGCTGCGAGCTGTATCCGTGGTCCTCGGAAGCGGATGCGGGAGCCTTGGCACATTTGATTAGCACCTTCCAGACGTCTTCATACGTCGTGTCGAAGAGCCTGTTAAGGGTTCAGTGCTGTGCCGGGTCGAACTCCCACGGAGTAAAGTCCCGTTGTTGACACGGGAGGATTCGGCGAACGAGCATGACCTGGACTACATTTACAAGCCTGATTGGCTTGTTTACCAGGGACTGGATGCATGTCTTCAGTCCGGTCACCTCTTCCTCGTTACCCCACGATAGGCCCGTCTCTTTCCAGGACATGAGCCGCGTGGGGGGTCCGGATCGGAACTCGGGGGCTGCAATCCATTTCGGATCGCGTGGCTCGGGGATGTAAAACCACCCGGCTTGCCACCCCTTTAGGTTCTCTACGAAGGAGCCCTCGAACCACAGGACGTTGGCAATCTTGCCCGCCATGGCGCCTCCGCACTCCGCCTGGCTGCCGCTCACCACCTTGGGCTTGACGTTGAAGGCCTTGAGCCAGAGGCCGAAATGGGGGCGGACGCGGAGGAAGGCCTCACACACGACGATAAACGCCGAGATGTTGAGGATGAAGTTCGGGGCCAGATCATGGAAATCCAGGCCGTAGTAGAACATGATCCCCCGGACGAATGGGTGAAGTGGAAAACCCAGTCCGCGGAGGAAGTGGGGAAGGAATACTACCCTCTCATGGGGCCCTGGGGTGGGGAGGAGTTGCCCCTTCTCAGGAAGCCGGTGCGCGATGTCTTTGGACAAGTATCCGGCCTTCCTAAGCTTTTTGACGTCGCCCTCCGTGACGGAGGAGACCTTCCACTTGCCTCCCGCTCCGGACATCGCTGGATAAGGTTGAGGTGGGAAGTGCGGGCTTGGGCGCTGGAGCTCGAGTGCACAAGATATGGGTAGGCAAAGGAGGAAGGAGGCTTAGGTAAAAAGGGTGGATCCTTGTCCCCTTATATGGGCGGATGCGGTTGTGCGTCCCCGCCTGCCTAGTAAAACTTGCTTGCCTCCCAAGCGCCGTGATAAGTGGCGCGGTTGGGTTACCCACGTCCGTATTGATGAGAATCCCGTAAAAGGGGGGTACACGATCTCTGCTTTGACAAGACGCGCCAAGGAAACCGCCTCGCAAAACATGCTGAGGTGGAAAAGTGAAAGTGATTCGAGCGAAGGACTTGGCTATAGTGTGATGACGCACTGTGGAATACGTCGGCATATTTGATTTGTGTTAATATTATTCTCTCTATGGAAATATGTGGAAACTTATTTTGCTGAGCCGGACACTACTCTTGGTGATTACAATCTTCTATGAAGGACTTGGAGGAGGAACCCGCCTTGCAATGCCGAAGACAATTTGCGTGTCGGACTCGTCATCATTGAAGCCTGGTTCAGGGGCTACTAAGGGAGTCCTGGATTAGGGCGTGTTCGGGTAGCCGGACTATACCTTCAGCCGGACTCCTGGACTATGAAGATACAAGATTGAAGACTTCGTCCCATGTCCGGATGGGACTTTCCTTGGCGTGGAAGGCAAGCTTGGCGATGCGGATATTCAAGATCTCCTACCATTGTAACCGACTCTGTGTAACCCTAACCCTATCCGGTGCCTATATAAACCGGAGGGTTGTAGTCCGTAGGACAGAATCAACTCCATACACAACAATCATACGATAGGCTAGCTTCTAGGGTTTAGCCTCCTCGATCTCGTGGTAGATCTACTCTTGTACTACCCATATCATCAATATTAATCAAGCAGGAGTAGGGTATTACCTCCATCGAGAGGGCCCAAACCTGGGTAAAACAAAGTGTTCCCTGCCTCCTGTTACCATCCGGCCTAGACGCACAGTTCGGGACCCCCTACCCGAGATCCGCCGGTTTTGACACCGACAACCTCCAAAGTTTAAGCAGCGACTAAACATTGTAATTCATGGTAGGAAAGATCCAGTCATGATGCACCCAACATTAGCTATACACAATACATAAATCATGACAGATGTGCTCTACTCAGTTTCTGGCGCTTGTTTCAGAAGGTGATGACACAACATAAAAGTAAATAGAAAGTCCCTTCGCAGAGGGACGCAGTGATTTGCAGAGGTGCCAGAGCTTAATTTTCAAAACAAAGATAAATGATATTTTGAGACATGCACCCTTCTTATTCACTTCACGACCATCAATTATCAACATCTTCCATGCTAAGCACGCTAGTGGCGGTTCCCAAGCAAAAAGTAAAGGTTTTGACTCCATTGGGAGTTTTTTTTGATTATTTAAGAGATGAACTCTTTTTCATGTTTGCAATTTGGGACTGGGCATCCCTATTACCGCCCATTTCCTCGTGCGATGGCGAGTGAATAAACACTCGACCTGAGGATAACATGCTTAGCATAGAAAATATCGACCACCTCCTGTCGTTCTATGAACGATCCAGACACACAAAAAGGATGATTTTTTAGAAGTTTTTAGAGGTGGCACGTGCAAATTTACTTAGGACGACAGGGTAATGCCGTATATAGGTAGGTATGGTGGACTCATCTAGAATAACTTTGGGTTCAAGGTTTTTGATGTACAAGCAGAGTTCCCACTTAGTACAGGCGAAGGCTAGCAATTAAGATTGAGAAGCGTCCGGCTAGAGAGCAACAACGATCATAACCAGGCATTATGCATAAGTAACATTGGACACTAGCATGAGTAGGATATGAACACCATGAACATAAATATTATAGAGGCTATGTTGGATTTGATTCAACTACATGCATGAACATGTACTAAGTCAAGCCACTCGAACATTCAGAGGAGGATACCATATCGTCATACTACATCACAATCATTTTAACGCTATGTTGATATCCAAGATAAATCATTATCCACTCCCAGCTACTTATGCATGGCATGAGAAACTATAATCTTTAATTGTCATTGCAAACATGTTTAATCATAATGGGCTGAAGCCTGGATACTAGGTAAAACATATTTATACAAACAGAACAAGTCGAGTTCATACCAGTTTCTCTTTGCCACGGCCAGCTCATCGAATATCATCATTATTGCCTTTCACTTGCACGACCAAATGATATGAAAATAATAATAGTGCAAGAGTGACATGGACTAAGCTGGAATCTGCAAACATTTTATTCAACGGGAGAAGACAAGGTAAAATGTGCTCTTTATTAGTTCAACAGTTATTCAAATGAGAGCCACTCAATATTTTCGTCGTGGTATTCTCCTCGGTAAGACTCGGATAAAAGAAAAAGAAATTCAGAGAAACACACTGAAATATTTTTTGGAGTTTTTGGTTTTCTTCAATAAGCAGATAAAAGGGAAAAGCAAAAATGAGAAAAACTATTTACACGGGAAAGCTCCAAACAAGCAAAAGAAGAACAAGGAAATCTTTTTGGATTTTGTTTTTAGTACTACTACTAAGCATGCATAGAAAATAAATTACTACAACTATTTTTTTTGTTTTCTAAAGTTTTTCAACACACACAAGAAGAAAGTAAGAAAATAAATCTAAGCATGGATGATACAATGAAAAAGTGTGAGCACCGACAAATATAATAATATGTGAACATGAATATAATGTCGGTGAGAAACATGTACTCCCCCAAGCTTAGGCTTTTGGCCTAAGTTGGTAATTGATCAGTAGCCTGGAGGGTAGTAAGGATCCTGAGGAGCGGGCATCCACTCATTCCACTGCTGAGGTGCCTGTGTAGCCTTTGTAGTAGCGTGAGCGTTCCAGTAGGCGAGGATGTCTGCAGGCATAATCCGATATCCGCCCCTAGCAACAGAATCAAACAAAGCAGGTGCAGGCAAGGGGATAACATCACGAGTGTCAACGCTATAGACCAGATTATAAGGAATAGCAATATCAGGCCGATCATGTGCAAGAATGTGATAGTGATCCATGGCTGATCGGTCTAGGTAAACCTTAGCTAGAGGGTAATCATGAGGGCGTATCTCAACCTCAAAGTGATCCGCCAAACGAGTAGCAAAAATCCCACCATGTATTTTACCCTGAGATTTATTGAGATGGAGGCGACAAGCCACAATAGCTCCCAAGCTATAAGTGTTGTTGCCCTCTAATGCACGACGTAAGACACCAAGGTCTGGTGAACTAAGCGCACCCACCTTCTCCCTAGCAAGCAGGCATTTGGTAATGAAATATGCAAAGTAATGAACAGCGGGAAAATGTAAACCACCGGCAGTGATGGCTGACACTCTCCTCTCATCACCCACTATCAAATGCGACAAAAATCCTCAAACTTAACCGGCCTAGGCTCAGCCAAGCTCCCATCAGACGGGATCATGCATATGTTGCAAAACTCAGTAAGTGGTATCTGATGGTTTTCAGCATATAAATCGAAACTCACTTCAGCGGTATTATTCCTAGGCAGGAAAGTAAAACTTTGAACACACATGTTTGTGAGGATTTGGTGTTGGTCACACTCATCTGCGATGAAGTCGTTGAGACCGGCATTGGTAATAAATTGCATGAACTTCTCATGAATTCTAGCCTCTTGCAGGAATGGGGTGTGCGGCCATTCGCATGGCCGTACCTCCGCCAACCTCTGGGGGTGGAGATCACTGTCAGAAGACTCCCCAATAACACCCTTGGAGTTCTTCTTAGAGCCAAATTTCCTGAAGATATTCATGTCCGCGTACAATTTTCCCTATGAACAAAAATCTGAATTTTTAGTTCACAAAATTTTCTCAACAAAACTAATAGCAACTACTCATAGGGATACATAGAGGCCATAGCAAGCATTCAAACTACTTAGAACACTAAGAATTGAACATGCAAGCACATCTACAGCAGCACCAACAATAACTAATTATTCAAAGTATAAACCACTAAAACAAAAACTAATTGGACAAATGGTGGAGTCACATACCAAGCAACAATCCCCCGAAACAGTTTCGAAAACGGAGCTTCGAGCAAAGAGATCGAAATCCGCGGGTTTGAGTTCAAGAACACGGGAGAGAGAGCAAGAGTGATTTTTTCTGGAAGTAGGTGACAATGCGGGATGGAGAGATAAGTGAGGGGGCCATGTGGGGACCACAACCCACTAGGGCGCGCCTGGGGTGCTGGCGCGCCTAGGTGGGTTGTGCCCACCTGGTGCACCCCCTTTGGTATTATTTGCACCAAAAATTCTTAAATATTCAAGAAAATATATAAAATTTTCAGGGCATTCTGAGAACTTTTATTTTTGGGTCATTTTTTTATTGCACGGGAAATTCAAAAAACAGCAAAACATGACATTTTATTTTATTTAACTAATAAAAACAGAGGATAGAAAGTAGGGATAGAAAGTAGTGCTTACTAAATTCATAAACTTCATACCGCTCAAAAATGATTCATTAATAAGGTTGATCAGGTCTTATTAACAACCACTTTCGATTAGCATGAAACCGAAGAACTTTCGTAAATCACTAAGTTACCTCAACGGGGATATGCATTTCATATTTCTTTTTGACAGTAGGTAGAGGTATTTGAAAACTTCCAATGGTGATTGTCGGAGATTTTTCAATAGCATTAATACCATTCACTTGGAACTGTTTCTTCGGAAAGTGCACCGTATGCTCATTACCATTGATATGAAAAGTGAACTTGCTTTTATTACAATCAATAACAACTCCTGCAGTATTCAAGAAGGGTCTACCAAGGATAATCGACATGTTGTCGTCCTCGGGCATCTCAAGTATAACACAGTCATTTAAAATAGTAACATTAGCCACAACAACGGGCACATCCTCACAGATACCAATAGGTATGGCAGTTGACTTGTTAGCCATTTGCAAAGATATTTCAGTAGGTGTGAGTTTATTCAAGTCAAGTCTTTTATATAAAGAGAAAGGCATAACACTAACATCAGCTCCTAAATCACACAAAGCAGTTTTCACATAATTCTTTTTGATGGAGCAAGGTATAGTTGGTATTCCCGGATCTCCGAGTTTTTTAGGTACTCCATCTTTGAAAGTGTAATTAGCAAGCATAGTGGAGATTTTAGCTTCCGGTATTTTTCTTTTATTTGTGATGATGTCTTTCATATACTTTGCATAAGGAGGCATTTTAAGGATATCAGTCAACGCAAAAAGACTAGCCTCGACATTTTAGCAAAGTGTTCAAATTCTTCATCATCTTTCTTTTTAGTTGACTTGGGTGGAAAAGGCATAGGTTTTTTGAACCCAAGGTTCTCTTTCTTTACCGTGTTTCCTAGCCACAAAGTCTCTTTTGTCATATCTTTTATTTTTAGGTTGTGGGTTATCAAGATCAACAGGTGGTTCTATCTTAACCTCATTATCTGGTTCTTTTTTATTATTTGGTTGAGTGTCTTAATGAACCTCATCATTATGTTTTTCATTATCACTAGGTGAGTTTTCATTACCAGATTGAGTTTCAGCATCAGAGATAGAAGTTTCATTCTCATTATCAGGAGGTTTCTCTATTTCAGGTTCACTAGAAGTGTGCAAAGTCCTATCATTTTCATTTTTTCTTTTTCTTTTTATAAGGACTAGGTGCACTAGTGTTATTTCTTTGTGAATCTTGTTCTATTCTTTTCGGGTGTCCCTCAGGATAAAGTGGTTCCTGAGTCATTTTACCTCCTCTAGTTGCAACTCTAACGGCAAAGTCATGCAGATTATGATTCATTTCATCAAGTAATTCTCTTTGTGATTTAGCAACTTGTTCTAGTTGAGTTTGAACCATAGAAGCATGTTTTCCAACACCTCTAACATCATTTGAAATTCGAAATAACAAGTCACTCAAGCGAGCAATCATATCAGAATTATATTTCAATTGTTTCATAACATTTGCATTGAAGTGATCTTGTTTTCTAATATAGTTTTGAAACTCATAAAGGCATTAACTAGGATGCATATTGTGAGGATTATCATTTTCATTGAACTTCATAAGAGAATTTACATCTACCACCTTAGGAAGTGGTGGTGTATTAAGCCCATGTATTTCTTCAATAGGGGGTAAATTTTTAACATCCTCAGCTTTAATACCTTTTCCTTCATAGATTTCTTTGCCTCTTGCATATCTTTGGAACTGAGGTATAATATACCCCTCTTCTTCGGAGTGGGTTTAGCCAGTGGTTCAGGAATAGTCCAATCATCATAATTTTTTAATATATTATTCAATAATTCTACAACTTGTGCAATAGTTCGTTCCCTGAAAACACAACCAGCACAACTATCTAGGAAGTCCCTAGATGCATCGGTTAGTCCATTATAGAAGATATCAAGTATTTCATTTTTCTTAAGAGGATGATCAGGCAAAGCATTAAGTAACTGGCAAAGCCTCCCCCAAGCTTGTGGGAGACTCTCTTCTTTAGTTTGCACAAAGTTGAATATTTCCTGTAAGACAGCTTGTTTCTTATGAGCAGGAAAATATTTCTCAGAGAAATAGTAAATCATATCCTGGGGACTACGCACACAACGAGGAGCAAGAGTATTGTACCATGCTTTAGCATCACCCTTTAATGAGAAAGGAAATAATTTGAGAATAAAGTAGTAGAGAGTTTTCTCATCATGAGTAAAAAGGGTGGCTATATCATTCAACTCAGTAAGATGTGCCACAACAGTTTTAGTTTCATAACCATGGAAAGGATCAGATTCAACCAAAAATAATTAACTCTGGGTCGACAGAGAATTCATAATCCTTACATAATAATAGCAAACTTAGGATCACATTTCATTCTAACATTCAGAGATTTTTCTTTATACTTGCATAATAGTTTCTCTAGATCATCTCTATGATTGCAAGCAAGAATCTATCTAGTTGTTTCTTCACTCATAACATAACCTTCCGGTACCATAGGCAATTCATATCTAGCAAGGCTAGTTCTGTTGGGGAACGTTGCAGAAAACAAAAAAAATTCCTATGTTTCACCAAGATCAATCTATGGAGTCAACTAGCAACGAGAGGAGAGTGCATCTACATACCCTTGTAGATCGCGAGCGTAAGCGTTCAAGAGAACGGGGATGATGGAGTCGTACTCGCCGTGATCCAAATCATCGATGACCAAGTGTCGAACGGACGGCACCTCCGCATTCAACACACATATGGAGCGGATGACGTCTCCTCCTTCTTGATCCAGCAAGGGGGAAGGAGAGGTTGATGAAGATCCAGTAGCACGACGACGTGGTGGTGGATGCAGCAATGATCGCAGCAGGGCTTCGCCGAGCTTCTACGAGAGGGAGAGGTGTAGCAGGGGAAAGGGAGGCACCAAGGCTTCAGGTGCGGCTGCCCTCCCTCCCCACCTTTATATAGGCCCCCTAGGGGGGCGCCGGCCCTGGAGATGGGATCTCCCAAGGGGGGCGACGACCAAGGGGGTGGAGTGCCCCCCAAGGCAAGTGGAGGCGCCCCCACCCTAGGGTTTCCAACCCTAGGCGCAGGGGGGCCCAAGGAGGGGGCGCACCAGCCCACTATGGGCTGGTTCCCCTCCCCACTTCAGCCCATGGGGCCCTCCGGGATGGGTGGCCCCACCCGGTGGAACCCCGGGACCCATCCAGTGGTCCCGGTACAATACCGGTGACCCTGAATCTTTCGCGATGGCCGAAAATACACTTCCTATATATAATTCTTCACCTCCGGACCATTCCGGAACTCCTCGTGACGTCCAGGATCTCATCCGGGACTCTGAACAACTTTCGGGTTACTGCATACTCATATCTCTACAACCCTAGCGCCACCAAACCTTAAGTGTGTAGACCCTATGGGTTCGGGAGACACGTAGACATGACCGAGACGGCTCTCCGGCCAATAACCAACAGTGGGATCTGGATACCCATGTTGGATCCCACATGCTCCTCGATGATCTCATCTGATGAACCACGATGTAGAGGATTCAAGCAACCCCGTATACAATTCCCTTTGTCAATCGGTACGTTACTTGCCCGAGACTCGATCGTCGGTATCCCAATACCTTGTTCAGTCTCGTTACCAGCAAGTCACTTTACTCGTACCATAATGCATGATCTCGTGATTAATCACTTGATCAAATTGAGCTCATTGTGATGATGCATTACCGAGTGGGCCCAGAGATACCTCTCCGTCATACGGAGTGACAAATCCCAGTCTCGATTCGTGCCAACCCAACAGACACTTTCGGAGACACCTGTAATGTACCTTTATAGTCACCCAGTTACGTTGTGACGTTTGGTACACCCAAAGCACTCCTACGGTATCCGGGAGTTGCACAATCTCATGGTCTAAGGAAATGATACTTGACATTCAGAAAAGCTACAGCAAACGAACTACACGATCTTTGAGCTAAGCTTAAGATTGGGTCTTGTCCATCACATCATTATCCTAATGATGTGATCCCGTTATCAATGACATCCCCATGTCCATAGCCAGGAAACCTTGACTATCTGTTGATCAACGAGCTAGTCAACTAGAGGCTCACTAGGGACACATTGTGGTCTATGTATTCACACATGTATTACGATTTCCAGATAATACAATTATAGCATGAATAATAGACAATTATCATGAACAAGGAAATATAATAATCATTTTATTATTGCTTCTAGGGCATATTTCCAACAGTCTCCCACTTGCACTAGAGTCAATCATCTAGTTACATTGTGATGAATCGAACACCCATGGAATTCTGGTGTTGATCATGTTTTTCTCTAGGGAGAGGTTTAGTCAACGGATCTGCGACATTCAGATCCGTATGTACTTTACAAATATCTATGTCTGCATCTTGAACATTTTCACGAATGGAGTTGAAGCGACGCTTGATGTGCCTGGTCTTCTTGTGAAACCTGGGCTCCTTGGCAAGTGCAATAGCTCCAGTGTTGTCACAGAAGAGTTTGATCGGCCCCTACGCATTGGGTATGACTCCTAGGTCGGTGATGAACTCCTTCACCCAAATTGCTTCATGCGCTGCCTCCAAGGCTGCCATGTACTCTGCTTCACATGTAGATCCCGCCACGACGCTCTGCTTGCAGCTGCACCAGCTTACTGCTCCACCATTCAACATATACACGTATCCGGTTTGTGACTTAGAGTCATCCAGATCTGTGTCGAAGCTAGCGTCGACGTAACCCTTTACGACGAGCTCTTCGTCACCTCCATAAACGAGAAACATGTCCTTAGTCCTTTTCAGGTACTTCAGGATATTCTTGACCACTGTCCAGTGTTCCTTGCCAGGATTGCTTTGGTACCTTCCTACCAAACTTACGGCAAGGTTTACATCAGGTCTGGTACACAGCATGGCATACATAATAGACCCTATGGCTGATGCATAGGGGATGACACTCATCTCTTCTATATCTTCTGCCGTGGTCGGTCATTGAGCCGAGCTCAATTTCACACGTTGTAATACAGGCAAGAACCCCTTCTTAGACTGATCCATATTGAACTTCTTCAATATCTTATCAAGGTATGTGCTTTGTGAAAGACCTATGAGGCGTCTTGATCTATCTCTATAGATCTTGATGCCTAATATATAAGCAGCTTCTCCAAGGTCCTTCATTGAAAAACTCTTATTCAAGTAGGCCTTAATGATGTCCAAAAGTTCTATATCATTTCCCATCAAAAGTATGTCATCTACATATAATATGAGAAAAGCTACAGAGCTCCCACTCACTTTCTTGTAAACACAGGCTTCTCCATAAGTCTGCATAAACCCAAACGCTTTGATCATCTCATCAAAGCGAATGTTCCAACTCCGAGATGCTTGCACCAGCCCATAAATCGAGCGTTGGAGCTTGCACACCTTGTCAGCATTCTTAGGATCGACAAAACCTTCCGGCTGCATCATATACAATTCTTCCTTAAGGAATGCCGTTTTGACGTCCATTTGCCATATTTCATAATCATAGAATGCGGCAATTGCTAACATGATTCGTACGGACTTCAGCTTCGCTACGGGTGAGAAAGTCTCATCGTAGTCAACCCCTTGAACTTGTCGATAACCCTTAGCGACAAGCCGAGCTTTATAGATGGTCACATTACCATCCGCGTCTGTCTTCTTCTTAAAGATCCATTTATTTTCTATGGCTCGCCGATCAACGGGCAAGTCAGTCAAAGTCCATACTTCGTTTTCATACATGGATCCTATCTCGGATTTCATGGCTTCCAGCCATTTGTCGGAATCTGGGCCCGCCATCGCTTCTTCATAGTTCGAAGGTTCACCGTTGTCTAACAACATGATTTCCAAGACAGGGTTGCCGTACCACTCTGGTGCGGAACGTGTCCTTGTGGACCTACGAAGTTCAGTAGGAGCTTGATCCGAAGTATCTTGATCATCATCATTAACTTCCTCTCTAATCGGTGCAGGCACCACAGGAACATTTTCCTGAGCTGCGCTACTCTCTGCTTCAAGAGGCAGTACTTCATCAAGCTCTACTTTCCTCCCACTTACTTCTTTCGAGAGAAACTCCTTCTCTAGAAAGGATCCATTCTTGGCAACGAAGATCTTGCCTTCGGATCTGAGGTAGAAGGTATACCCAATGTTTCCTTAGGGTATCCTATGAAGACGCATTTTTCCGACTTGGGTTCGAGCTTTTCAGGTTGAAGTTTCTTGACATAAGCATCGCATCCCCAAACTTTTAGAAACGACAGCTTAGGTTTCTTCCCAAACCATAATTCATACGGTGTCGTCTCAACGGATTTCGATGGAGCCCTATTTAAAGTGAATGCGGCAGTCTCTAAAGCATAGCCTCAAAATGACAGCGGTAAATCGGTAAGAGACATCATAGATCGCACCATATCTAATAGAGTGCGATTACGACGTTCAGACACACGATTACGCTGAGGTGTTCCAGGCGGCGTGAGTTGTGAAACTATTCCACATTTTCTTAAGTGTGTGCCAAATTCGTGACTCAAGTATTCTCCCCCACGATCTGATCGCAAGAACTTGATTTTCCTGTCACGTTGATTCTCAACCTCACTCTGAAATTCCTTGAACTTTTCAAAGGTCTCAGACTTGTGTTTCATTAAGTAGACATACCCATATCTACTCAAGTCATCAGTGAGGGTGAGAACATAACGATAGCCACCGCGAGCCTCAACACTCATTGGACCGCACACATCAGTATGTATGATTTCCAATAAGTTGGTTGCTCGCTCCATTGTTCCTGAGAATGGAGTCTTGGTCATTTTACCCATGAGGCATGGTTCGCACGTGTCAAATGATTCGTAATCAAGAGACTCTAAAAGTCCATCTGCATGGAGCTTCTTCATGCGTTTGACACCTATGTGACCAAGGCGGCAGTGCCACAAGTATGTGGGACTATCATTATCAACCTTACATCTTTTGGTATTCACACTATGAATATGTGTAGCATTACGCTCGAGATTCATTAAGAATAAACCATTCACCATCGGAGCATGACCATAAAACATATCTCTCATATAAATAGAACAACCATTATTCTCGGATTTAAATGAGTAGCCATCTCGAATTAAATGAGATCCTGATACAATGTTCATGCTCAAAGCTGGCACTAAATAACAATTATTGAGGTTTAAAACTAATCCCGTAGGTAAATGTAGAGGTAGCGTGCCGACGGCGATCACATCGACCTTGGGACCATTCCCGACGCGCATCGTCACCTCGTCCTTCGCCAGTCTCCGCTTATTCCGCAGCTCCTGCTTTGAGTTACAAATGTGAGCAACCGCACCGGTATCAAATACCCAGGAGCTACTACGAGTACTGGTAAGGTACACATCAATTACATGTATATCACATATACCTTTCGTGATGCCGGCCTTCTTGTCCGCTAAGTATTTGGGGCAGTTCCGCTTCCAGTGACCACTTCCCTTGCAATAAAAACATTTAGTCTCGGGCTTGGGTCCATTCTTTGGCTTCTTCCCGGCAGCTTGCTTACCGGGCGCGGCAACTCCCTTGCCGTCCTTCTTGAAGTTCTTCTTACCCTTGCCCTTCTTGAACTTAGTGGTTTTATTCACCATCAACACTTGATGTTCCTTTTTGACTTCTACCTCTGCTGATTTCAGCATTGCAAATACTTCAGGAATGGTCTTTTCCATCCCCCGCATATTGAAGTTCATCACAAAGCTCTTGTAGCTTGGTGGAAGCGACTCAAGGATTCTGTCAATGACTGCGTCATCCGGGAGATTAACTCCCAGCTGAGTCAAGCGGTTGTGCAACCCAGACATTGTGAGTATGTGCTCACTGACAAAACTATTTTCCTCCATCTTACAGTTGAAGAACTTGTCAGAGACTTCATATCTCTCGACCCGGGCATGAGCTTGGAAAACCATTTTCAGCTCTTCGAACATCTCATATGCTTCGTGTCGCTCAAAACACTTATGGAGCCCCGGTTCTAAGCTGTAAAGCATGCCGCACTGAACGAGGGAGTAATCATCAGCACGTGTGTGCCAAGCATTCATAACGTCTTGGTTCTGTGGGACGGGTGGGTCACCTAGCGGTGCTTGTAGGACATAATCTTTCTTGGCATCTATGAGGATGATCCTCATGTTCCGGACCCAGTCCGTATAGTTGCTGCCATCGTCTTTCAGCTTGGTTTTCTCTAGGAACGCGTTGAAGTTGAGGACAACATTGGCCATTTGATCTACAAGACATATTGTAAAGATTTTAGACTAAGTTCATGATAATTAAGTTCATCTAATCAAATTATTCAATGAACTCCCACTTAGATAGACATCCCTCCAGTCATCTAAGTATAACATGATCCGAGTTGACTAGGCCGTGTCCGATCATCACGTGAGACGGACTAGTCAACATCGGTGAACATCTTCATGTTGATCGTATCTTCTATACGACTCATGCTCGACCTTTCGGTCTTCCGTGTTCCGAGGCCATGTCTTTACATGCTAGGCTCGTCAAGTCAACCTAAGTGTATTGCGTGTGTAAATCTGTCTTACACCCGTTGTATGTGAATGTTGGAATCTATCACACCCGATCATCACGTGGTGCTTCGAAACAACGAACTGTCGCAACGGTGCACAATTAGGGGGAACACTTTCTTGAAATTATTATGAGGGATCATCTTATTTACTACTGTCGTTCTAAGTAAACAAGATGCAAAAACATGATAAACATCACGTGCAATCAAATAATAGTGACATGATATGGCCAATATCATATAGCTCCTTTGATCTCCATCTTGGGGCTCCATGATCATCTTGTCACCGGCATGACACCATGATCTCCATCATCATGATCTCCATCATCGTGTCTCCATGAAGTTGCTCGCCAACTATTACTTCTACTACTATGGCTAACACATTTAGCAATAAAGTAAAGTAATTTACATGGCGTTTCTCAATGACACGCAGGTCATACAAAAAATAAAGACAACTCCTATGGCTCCTGCCGGTTGTCATACTCATCGACATGCAAGTCGTGATTCCTATTACAAGAACATGATCAATCTCATACATCACATATATCATTCATCATTCATCACAACCTTTGGCCATATCACATCACAAGACACTTGCTGCAAAAACAAGTTAGACGTCCTCTAATTGTTGTTGCAAGTTTTTTACGTGGCTGCTATAGGTTTCTAGCAAGAACGTTTCTTACCTACGCCAAAACCACAACGTGAATTGCCAATTTCTATTTACCCTTCATAAGGACCCTGTTCATCGAATCCGATCCGACTAAAGTGGGAGAGACAGACACCCGCCAGCCACCTTATGCAACTAGTGCATGTCAGTCGGTGGAACCGGACTCACGTAAGCGTACGTGTAAGGTTGGTCCGGGCCGCTTCATCCCATGATGCCGACGAATCAAGATAAGACTAGTAACGACAAGCAAATTGACAATATCGACGCCCACAACTACTTTGTATTCTACTCATGCATAGTAACTACGCATAAACCTGGCTCTGATACCACTATTGGGGAACGTTGCAGAAAACAAAAAAAATTCCTATGTTTCACCAAGATCAATCTATGGATTCAACTAGCAACAAGAGGAGAGTGCATATACATACCCTTGTAGATCACGAGCGGAAGCGTTCAAGAGAATGGGGATGATGGAGTCGTACTCGCCGTGATCCAAATCACCGATGACCAAGTGTCGAACGGACGGCACCTCCGCATTCAACACACGTACGGAGTGGATGACTTCTCCTCCTTCTTGATCCAGCAAGGGGGAAGGAGAGGTTGATGAAGATCCAGCAGCACGACGGTGTGGTGGTGGATGCAGCAATGATCGCAGCAGGGCTTCGCCGAGCTTCTGCGAGAGGGAGAGGTGTAGCAGAGGAGAGGGAGGCGCCAAGGCTTTAGGTGCGGCTGCCCTCCCTCGCCCCTTTATATAGGCCCCCTAGGGGGCGCCGGCCCTGGAGATGGGATCTCCCAAGGGGGGCGGTGGCCAAGGGGGTGGAGTGCCCCCCAAGGCAAGTGGAGGCGCCCCCACCCTAGGGTTTCCAACCCTAGGCGCAGGGGGGGCCAAGGAGGGGGCGCACCAGCCCACTATGGGCTGGTTCCCCTCCCCACTTCAGCCCATGGGGCCCTCCAGGATGGGTGGCCCCACCCGGTGGACCCCCGGGACCCATCCGGTGGTCCCGGTACAATACCGGTGACCCCGAATCTTTCCCGATGGCCAAAAATACACTTTCTATATATAATTCTTCACCTCCGGACCATTTCGGAACTCCTTGTGACGTCCAGGATCTCATCCGAGACTCCGAAAAACTTTCGGATTACTGCATACTCATATCTCTACAACCCTAGCATCACCGAACCATAAGTGTGTAGACCCTGGGGGTTCGGGAGACACGTAGACATGACCGAGACGGCTCTCCGGCCAATAACCAATAGCGGGATCTGGATACCCATGTTGGCTCCCACATGCTCCTCGATGATCTCATCGGATGAACCACGATGTCGAGGATTCAAGCAACCCCGTATACAATTCCCTTTGTCAATCGGTACGTTACTTGCCCGAGACTCGATCGTCGGTATCCCAATACCTTGTTCAGTCTCGTTACTAGCAAGTCACTTTACTCGTACCGTAATGCATGATCCCGTGATCAACCACTTGATCACATTGAGCTCATTGTGATGATGCATTACCGAGTGGGCCTAGAGATACCTCTCCGTCATACAGAGTGACAAATCCCAGTCTCGATTCGTGCCAACCCAACAGACACTTTCGGAGACACCTGTAATGTACCTTTATAGTCACCCAGTTACGTTGTGACGTTTGGTACACCCAAAGAACTCCTACGGTATCCGGAAGTTGCACAATCTCATGGTCTAAGGAAATGATACTTGACATTCAGAAAAGCTACAGCAAACGAACTACACGATCTTTGAGCTAAGCTTAAGATTGGGTCTTGTCCATCACATCATTCTCCTAATGATGTGATCCCGTTATCAATGACATCCCCATGTCCATAGCCAGGAAACCTTGACTATCTGTTGATCAATGAGCTAGTCAACTAGAGGCTCACTAGGGACACATTGTGGTCTATGTATTCACACATGTATTACGATTTCCGGATAATACAATTATAGCATGAATAATAGACAATTATCATGAACAAGGAAATATAATAATCATTTTATTATTGCCTCTAGGGCATATTTCCAACAAGTTCTAGCAGGTGTTTCAGGAGTTTCAGTTTCAAGCTCATCATCAGATTCAACAACATCATGTTGTATTACTCAAGCAATTTGTTCATTAAGAAAATCACCAAGTGGCACATATCATTATCAAGCAAGGTACTAGCATCATCATAAGCATCATTCATAGTAGAAGTAGCATCATCAATAACTTGCGACATATTAGAATTGATAGCATGTGGTGGTATTACAAGTTTACTCATAACCTCCCCTTGTCTTTGAGGGATAAATCTTTGTCTTAGGATCCTTTGGATTCTTCATAGTGATAATATGATAATAATCCCAAGTGACTCAACAAATATAGCTATGCTCCCCGGCAACGGCGCCAGAAAAAGTTCTTGATAACCCACAAGTATAGGGGATCACAACAGTTTTCGAGGTTAGAGTATTCAACCCAAATTTATAGATTCAACACAAGGGGAGGCAAAGAATATTTGAAGGTATTAGTAGCCGAGTTGTCAATTCAACCACAACTGGAGATTAATTATCAGCAGCAAAGTGATCAGTAGCAAAGTATTTTGATAGTTTTGATAATAGTGACGACAACAACGACAACAGTAACAGTGGTAGCAGTAATTTTGTAGCAAGTGTAACAGTGATGATAGCAGTAACTTAGCAGAAACTATATAAGATAAATTCAAAGGCATTGGTTCACTGACTTTTTGGATGATATTCATCATGTGACAGTTATAACCTAGGGCGATACGGCACTAGCTCCAGTTTATCGATATAATGTAGGCATGTATTCCGTAAATGGTCATACGTGCTTTATTAAAAGAACTTGAATGACATATTTTGTCCTACCCTCCCGTGGCAGCGGGGTCCATATTGAAGGAAATATGCCCTAGAGGCAATAATAAAGTTATTATTTATTTCCTTATATCATGATAAATGTTTATTATTCATGCTAGAATTGTATTAACCGGAAACATAATACATGTGTGAATACATAGACAAACAGAGTGTCACTAGTATGCCTCTACTTGACTAGCTCGTTAATCGAAGATGGTTATGTTTCCTAACCATGAACAAAAGAGTTGTTATTTGATTAACGGGATCACATCATTAGAAGAATGATGTGATTGACATGACCCATTCCATTAGCTTAGCACCCGATCGTTTAGTATGTTGCTATTGCTTTCTTCATGACTTATACATGTTCCTATGACTATGAGATTATGCAACTCCCGTTTGCCGGAGGAACACTTTGTGTGCTACCAAACGTCACAACGTAACTGGGTGATTATAAAGGAGCTCTACAGGTGTCTCCAAAGGTACATGTTGGGTTGGCGTATTTCGAGATTAGGATTTGTCACTCCGATTGTCGGAGAGGTATCTCTGGGCCCTCTCGGTAATGCACATCACATAAGCCTTGCAAGCATTGCAACTAATGAGTTAGTTGCGAGATGATGTATTACGAAACGAGTAAAGATACTTGCCGATAACGAGATTGAACTAGGTATTGAGATACCGACGATCGAATCTCGGGCAAGTAACATACCGATGACAAAGGGAACAACGTATGTTGTTATGCGGTCTGACCGATAAAGATCTTCGTAGAATATGTAGGAGCCAATATGAGCATCCAGGTTCCTCTATTGGTTATTGACCGGAGACGTGTCTCGGTCATGTCTACATTGTTCTCAAACCCGTAGGGTCCGCACGCTTAAGGTTTCGATGACGGTTATATTATGAGTTTATGCATTTTGATGTACCGAAGTTTGTTTGGAGTCCCGGATGTGATCACGGACATGACGAGGAGTCTCGAAATGGTCGAGACATAAATATTGATATATTGGAAGCCTATATTTGGATATCGGAAGTGTTCCGGGTGAAATCGGGATTTTACCGGAGTACCGGGAGGTTACCCGAACCCCCCGGGAGGTATATGGGCCTTAGTGGGCTTTAGTGGAAGAGAGGAGAGGTGGCCAGGGCTGGGCCACGCGCCCCTCCCCCCTAGTCCGAATAGGACAAGGAGAGGGGGCGGCGCCCCCCTTCCTTCTCTCTCTCCTCTTTCCCCCTCCCGAATCCTATTCCAACTAGGAAAGGGGGGGAATCCTACTCCCGGTGGGGGTAGGACTCCTCCTGGCGCGCCCTCCTCCTGGCCGGCCGCACCTCCCCTTGCTCCTTTATATACGAGGGCAGGGGCACCCCTAGACACACAATTTGATCCACGTGATCATATTCTTAGCCGTGTGCGGTGCCCCCTTCCACCATAATCCTCGATAATATTGTAGCGGTGCTTAGGCGAAGCCCTGCGACGGTAGTACATCAAGATCGTCACCACGCCGTCGTGCTGACGGAACTCTTCCCCGACACTTTGCTGGATCGGAGTCCGGGGATCGTCATCGAGCTGAACGTGTGCTAGAACTCGGAGGTGCCGTAGTTTCGGTGCTTGATCGGTCGGGCCGTGAAGACGTACGACTACATCAACCGCGTTGTGCTAACGCTTCCGCTGTCGGTCTACAAGGGTACGTAGATCACACTCTCCCTCTCGTTGCTATGCATCACCATGATCTTGCGTGTGCGTAGGAATTTTTTGAAATTACTACGTTCCCCAACAGTGGCATCCGAGCCTAGGTTTTATGTGTTGATGTTATATGCACGAGTAGAACACAAGTGAGTTGTGGGCGATATAAGTCATACTGCTTACCAGCATGTCATACTTTGGTTCGGCGGTATTGTTGGACGAAGCGGCCCGGACCGACATTACGCGTACGCTTACGCGAGACCGGTTCTCCCGACGTGCTTTGCACAAAGGTGGCTAGCGGGTGACAGTTTCTCCAACTTTAGTTGAACCGAGTGTGGCTACGCCCGGTCCTTGCGAAGGTTAAAACAGCACCAACTTGACAAACTATCGTTGTGGTTTTGATGCGTAGGTAAGATTGGTTCTTGCTTAAGCCCGTAGCAGCCACGTAAAACTTGCAACAACAAAGTAGAGGACGTCTAACTTGTTTTTGCAGGGCATGTTGTGATGTGATATGGTCAAGACATGATGCTAAATTTTATTGTATGAGATGATCATGTTTTGTAACCAAGTTATCGGCAACTGGCAGGAGCCATATGGTTGTCGCTTTATTGTATGCAATGCAATTGCGCTGTAATGCTTTACTTTATCACTAAGCGGTAGCGATAGTCGTGGAAGCATAAGATTGGCGAGACGACAACGATGCTACGATGGTGATCAAGGTGTCGCGCCGGTGACGATGGTGATCACGACGGTGCTTCGAAGATGGAGATCACAAGCACAAGATGATGATGGCCATATCATATCACTTATATTGATTGCATGTGATGTTTATCTTTTATGCATCTTATCTTGCTTTGATTGACGGTAGCATTTAAGATGATCTCTCACTAATTATCAAGAAGTGTTCTCCCTGAGTATGCACCGTTGCGAAAGTTCTTCGTGCTGAGACACCACGTGATGATCGGGTGTGATAGGCTCTACGTTCAAATACAACGGGTGCAAAACAGTTGCACACGCGGAATACTCAGGTTATACTTGACGAGCCAAGCATATACAGATATGGCCTCGGAACACGGAGACCGAAAGGTCGAGCGTGAATCATATAGTAGATATGATCAACATAGTGATGTTCACCAATGAAACTACTCCATCTCACGTGATGATCGGACATGGTTTAGTTGATTTGGATCACGTGATCACTTAGAGGATTAGAGGGATGTCTATCTAAGTGGGAGTTCTTAAGTAATATGATTAATTGAACTTTAATTTATCATGAACTTAGTCCTGGTAGTATTAGCATATCTATGTTGTAGATCAATAGCTCGCGTTGTTGCTTCCCTGTTTATTTTGATATGTTCCTAGAGAAAATTGTGTTGAAAGATGTTAGTAGCAATGATGCGGATTGGATCCGTGATCTGAGGTTTATCCTCATTGCTGCACAGAAGAATTATGTCCTTGATGCACCGCTAGGTGACAGACCTATTGCAGGAGCAGATGCAGACGTTATGAACGTTTGGCTAGCTCAATATGATGACTACTTGATAGTTTAGTGCACCATGCTTAACGGCTTAGAATCGGGACTTCAAAGACGTTTTGAACGTCATGGACCATATGAGATGTTCCAGGAGTTGAAGTTAATATTTCAAGCAAATACCCGAGTTGAGAGATATGAAGTCTCCAACAAGTTCTATAGCTAAAAGATGGAGGAGAATCGCTCAACTAGTGAGCATGTGCTCAGATTGTCTGGGTACTACAATCGCTTGAATCAAGTGGGAGTTAATCTTCCAGATAAGATAGTGATTGACAGAATTCTCTAGTCACCATCACCAAGTTAGTAGAACTTCGTGATGAACTATAATATGCAAGGGATAACGGAAACGATTCCCAAGCTCTTCGTGATGCTGAAATCGACGAAGGTAGAAATCAAGAAAAACATCAAGTGTTGATGGTAGACAAGACCACTAGTTTCAAGAAAAGGGCAAAGGGAAGAAGGGGAACTTCAAGAAGAACAGCAAGCAAGTTGCTGCTCAAGTGAAGAAGCCCAAGTCTGGTCCTAAGCCTGAGACTAAGTGCTTCTACTGCAAAGGGACTGGTCACTGGAAGCGGAACTACCCCAAGTGATTGGCGGATAAGAAGGATGGCAAAGTGAACATAAGTATATTTGATATACATGTTATTGATGTGTACTTTACTAGTGTTTATAGCAACCCCTCAGTATTTGATACTAGTTCAGTTGCTAAGATTAGTAACTCGAAACGGGAGTTGCAGAATAAACAGAGACTAGTTAAGGGTGAAGTGACGATGTGTGTTGGAAGTGGTTCCAAGATTGATATGATCATCATCGCACACTCCCTATACTTTCGGGATTAGTGTTGAACCTAAATAAGTGTTATTTGGTGTTTGCGTTGAGCATGAATATGATTTGATCATGTTTATTGTAATACGGTTATTCATTTAAGTAAGAGAATAAATTGTTGTTCTGTTTACATGAATAAAACCTTATATGGTTACACACCCAATGAAAATAGTTCGTTGGATCTCGATCGTAGTGATACACATAATCATAATATTGAAACCAAAAGATGCAAAGTTAATAATGATAGTGCAACTTATTTGTGGCACTGCCGTTTAGGTCATATTGGTGTAAAGCGCATGAAGAAACTCCATGCTGATGGGCTTTTGGAATCACTTGATTATGAATCAGTTGATGCTTGCGAACCATGCCTCATGGGCAAGATGACTAAGACTCCGTTCTTCGGAACAATGGAGCGAGCAACAGATTTGTTGGAAATCATACATACTGATGTATGTGGTCCGATGAATATTGAGGCTCGCGACAGGTATCATTATTTTCTGTTCTTCACAGATAATTTGAGCAGATATGAGTATATCTACTTGATGAAACATAAGTCTGAAACATTTGAAAAGTTCAAAGAATTTCAGAGTGAAGTGGAGAATCATCATAACAAGAAAATAAAGTTTCTATGATCTGATCGTGGAGAAGAGTATTTGAGTTACAAGTTTGGTCTTCAGTTAAAACAATGTGAAACACTACTCACGCCACCTGGAACACCACAGTGTAATGGTGTGTTCGAACGTCGTAATCGTACTTTATTTGATATGGTGCGATCTATGATGTCTCTTACAGATTTGCCGCTATTGTTTTGGGGTTATGCATTAGAGACAGCTACATTCACGTTAAATAGGGCACCATCTAAATCCGTTTGAGATGACACCGTATGAACTATGGTTTAGCAAGAAACCTAAGCTGTCATTTCTTAAAGTTTGAGGTTGCAATGCTTATGTGAAAAAGTTTCAACTTGATAAGCTCAAATCTAAATCGGAGAAGTGTGTCTTCATAGGATATCCAAAGGAAACTATTGGATACACCTTCTATCACAAATCCGAAGGCAAGACTTTTGTTGCTAAATTCAGAAACTTTCTAGAGAAGGAGTTTCTCTCGAAAGAAGTGAGTAGGAGGAAAGTAGAAAACTTGATAAGGTAATTGTACCTTCTCCCTTATTGGAAAGTAGTTCATCACAGAAATCTGTTCTTGTGACTACTACACCAATTAGTGAGGAAGCTAATGATGATGATCATGTAACTTCAGATCAAGTTACTACCGAATCTCGTAGGTAAACCAGAGTGAGATCCACACCAGAGTGGTACGGTAATCCTGTTCTGGAAGTCATGTTACTAGACCATGACGAACTTGCCAACTATGAGGAAGCGATGATGAGCCCAGATTCCGCGAAATGGTTTGAGGCCATGAAATCTGAGATATGATCCATGTATGAGAACAAAGTATGGACTTTGATGGATTTGCCCGATGATCGGCAAGCCATAGAAAATAAATGGATCTTCAAGAGGAAGACGGACGCTGATAGTAGTGTTACTATCTACAAAGCTAGACTTGTCGAAAAAGGTTTTTGACAAAGTTCAAGGTGTTGACTACGATGAAATTTTCTCACTCGTAGCGATGCTTAAGTCTGTCCAAGTCATGTTAGCAATTGTCGCATTTTATGAAATCCGGCAAATGGATAAACAAAACTGCATTCCTTAATGGATTTATTAAAGAAGAGTTGTATATGATACAACCAGAAGGTTTTGTCAATCCTAAAGGTGCTAACAAAATGTGCAAGCTCCAGCGATCCATCTATGGACTGGTGCAAGCATCTCGGAGTTGGAATATGCGCTTTGATGAGATGATCAAAGCATATAGTTTTATACAGACTTGCGGTGAAGCCTGTATTTACAAGAAAGTGAGTGGGAGCACTACAACATTTCTGATAAGTATATGTGAATGACATATTGTTGATTGGAAATAATGTAGAATTATTCTGCAAAGCATAAAGGAGTGTTTTGAAAGAAGTTTTTCAAAGAAAGACCTCGATGAAGCTGCTTACATATTAAGCATCAAGATCTATAGAGATAGATCAAGACGCTTGATAAGTTTTTTTTCAATGAGTACATACCTTGACAATATTTTGAAGTAGTTCAAAAATTGGAACGGTCAAAGAAAGAGTTCTTGGTTGTGTTACAAGGTGTGAAATTGAGTAAGACTCAAAGCCCGACCACGGCAGAAGATAGAAAGAGAATGAAAGTCATTCCCTATGCCTCAGCCATAGGTTCTATAAACTATGCCATGTTGTGTACCAGATCTATTGTATACCCGACACTGTGTTAAGCAAGGGAGTACAATAGTGATCTAAGAGTAGATCACAGGACAGCGGTCAAAATTATCCTTAGTGGAATAAGGAAATATTTCTCAATTATGGAGGTGACAAAAAGGTTCGTCATAAAAAGTTACGTCGATGCAAGTTTTGACACAGATCTGGATGAATCTAAGTCTCGATCTAGATACATATTGAAAGTGGGAGCAATTAGCTAGAGTAGCTCCGTGCAGAGCATTGTAGACATAGAATTTGCAAAATACTTACGAATCTGTATCTGACAGGCTCGTTGACTAAAATTATCTCACAAGCAAAACAAGATCACACCTTAGTACTCTTTGGGTGTTAATCACATAAACGATGTGAACTAGATTACTGACTCTAGTAAACCCTTTGGGTATAGGTCACATGACAATATGCACTATGGGTGTTAATCACATGGTGATGTGAACTATTAGTGTTGAATCACATGGCGATGTGAACTAGATTATTGACTCTAGTGCAAGTGGGAGACTGAAGGAAATATGCCCTAGAGGCAATAATAAAGTTATTATTTATTTCCTTATATCATGATAAATGTTTATTATTCATGCTAGAATTGTATTAACCGGAAACATAATACATGTGTGAATACATAGACAAACAGAGTGTCACTAGTATGCCTCTATTTGACTAGCTCGTTAATCGAAGATGGTTATGTTTCCTAACCATGAACAAAAGAGTTGTTATTTGATTAACGGGATCACATCATTAGAAGAATGATGTGATTGACATGACCCATTCCATTAGCTTAGCACCCGATCGTTTAGTATGTTGCTATTGCTTTCTTCATGACTTATACATGTTCCTATGACTATGAGATTATGCAACTCCCGTTTGCCGGAGGAACACTTTGTGTGCTACCAAACGTCACAACGTAACTGGGTGATTATAAAGGAGCTCTACAGGTGTCTCCAAAGGTACATGTTGGGTTGGCGTATTTCGAGATTAGGATTTGTCACTCCGATTGTCGGAGAGGTATCTCTGGGCCCTCTCGGTAATGCACATCACATAAGCCTTGCAAGCATTGCAACTAATGAGTTAGTTGCGAGATGATGTATTACGAAACGAGTAAAGAGACTTGCCAGTAACGAGATTGAACTAGGTATTGAGATACCGACGATCGAATCTCGGGCAAGTAACATACCGATGACAAAGGGAACAACGTATGTTGTTATGCGGTCTGACCGATAAAGATCTTCGTAGAATATGTAGGAGCCAATATGAGCATCCAGGTTCCGCTATTGGTTATTGACCGGAGACGTGTCTCGGTCATGTCTACATTGTTCTCGAACCCGTAGGGTCCGCACGCTTAAGGTTTCGATGACGGTTATATTATGAGTTTATGAATTTTGATGTACCGAAGTTTGTTCGGAGTCCCGGATGTGATCACGGACATGACGAGGAGTCTCAAATGGTCGAGACATAAAGATTGATATATTGGAAGCCTATATTTGGATATCGGAAGTGTTCCGGGTGAAATCGGGATTTTACCGGAGTACCGGGAGGTTACCGGAACCCCCCGGGAGGTATATGGGCCTTAGTGGGCTTTAGTGGAAGAGAGGAGAGGTGGCCAGGGCTGGGCCACACGCCCCTCCCCCCTAGTCCGAATAGGACAAGGAGAGGGGGGCGGCGCCCCCTTCCTTCTCTCCCTCCTCTTTCCCCCTCCCGAATCCTATTCCAACTAGGAAAGGGGGGGAATCCTACTCCCGGTGGGAGTAGGACTCCTCCTGGCGCACCCTCCTCCTGGCCGGACGCACCTCCCCTTGCTCCTTTATATACGGGGGCAGGGGGCACCCCTAAACACACAAGTTGATCCACGTGATCATATTCTTAGCCGTGTGCGGTGCCCCCTTCCACCATAATCCTCGATAATATTGTAGCGGTGCTTAGGCGAAGCCCTGCGACGGTAGTACATCACGATCGTCACCACGCCATCGTGCTGACGGAACTCTTCCCCGAAACTTTGCTGGATCGGAGTCCGGGGATCGTCATCGAGCTGAATGTGTGCTAGAACTCGGAGGTGCCGTAGTTTCGGTGCTTGATCGGTCGGGCCGTGAAGACGTATGACTACATCAACTGCGTTGTGCTAACGCTTCCGCTGTCGGTCTACAAGGGTACGTAGATCACACTCTCCTCTCGTTGCTATGCATCACCATGATCTTGCGTGTGCGTAGGAATTTTTTTGAAATTACTATGTTCCCCAACACATATTGGAAACTAAGGGATATTAAGGCCTCATTTTAATAGAGAACCGGAACAAAGCATTAACACATAGTGAATACATGAACTCCTCAAACTACGGTCATCACCGAGAGTGGCCCTGGTTGTTGTCACTCCGGGGTTATCGGATCATAACCGTAGTAGGTGACTATAACTTGCAAGATCGGATCTAAAACATGAATATAATGATGAATTCATAAATGGTTCGGATCTGAGTTCATGGCACCCGGGCCCAAAGTGACAAGCATTAAGCATAGCAAAGTCATAGCAACATCAATCTAAGAACATAGTGGATACTAGGGATCGGGCCCTAACAAAACTAACTCGATTACATGATGAATCTCATCCAACTCCTCACCGACCAGCGAGCCTACGAAGGAATTACTCACTCCCGGTGGGGAGCGTCATGGAATTGGTGATGGAGATTGGTTGGTGGTGACGAAGAACGAAGATCCCCCTCTCCGGAGCCCCAAACGGACTCCAGATCTGCCCTCCCGAGGAAGAACGGGGCTTGACGGCAGCTCCGTATCGTGGATCGCGATAATTCTTTCTCCATGATTTTTTCTGGAATAATGTGAATTTATAGTATCAGGGGGTCGTCAGCGGGGCCACCAGGTGGGTACAACCCACCTGGGCGCGCCAGGAGAGGGGGGCGCGCCCTAGTGGGTTGTGCCCAGCCAGGGGCCCCTCTCTGGTGGGTCTTGGCTCCAGAAATTCTTATTATTGATATAAAAAATCCTCGCAAAGTTTCGTTCCATTCCGAGAACTTTTATTTCTGCACAAAAACAACACCATGGTAGTTCTGCTGAAAACAGCGTCATTCCGGGGTTAGTTTCATACAAATCATGCAAATTAGAGTCCAAAGCAAGAGGAAAAGCATGACAAAAAGTAGATACGTTGCAGACGTATCATGGTTTCACCTGCTCACACGTGGGTCCAGGGCCCATTGGCAGCCTCCTTCTTCTACCTCCAGCTTGCTACTTCTTCATCGCTGCTCCGCGTGCGTCTTGGTGCAGCCCGCATCTAGCTCCTAGGGAGATGAGGACCCTAGTACCATAGTACGCGGCGTGCATGGTGCCAGTGCAGAGAGAACTCACATCGCGGGCCAGCACCTTTTCGGCACTGCTCACAGATTCGCCTCCTAGATGCCGAGGATCGAGCGGCGAGCAGTTCTCTTGGACCTCGCTCACCGTACACCGGGGTTGGGCTATAAAAGACGACAACGCGGCTCTCCTCCAATGCACAAACAGAATGCCGATCTACTACCTCTTTGGTTTGGGCGAGATCGGCCGAGCTCCTTCGGCGAGGAGGTCTTCTTGGTGGCTGATAACCCACAAGTATAGGGGATCGCAACAGTTATCGAGGGTAGAGTATTCAACCCAAATTTATTGATTCGACACAAGGGGAGCCAAAGAATATTCTCAAGTATTAGCAGTTGAGTTGTCAATTCAACCACACCTGGAAAACTTAATATCTGTAGCAAAGTATTTAGTAGCAAAGTAGTATGGAAGTAACGGTAACAGTGGCAAAAGTAATAGTAGCAGTGTTTGTAGTAATTGTAACAGTAGCAGCGGAAAAGTAACTAAGCAAAGATCAATATGTGAAAAGCTCGTAAGCAACGGATCAGTGATGGATAATTATGTCAGATGCGATTCCTCATGCAACAGTTATAACATAGGGTGACACAGAACTAGCTCTAGTTCATTAATGTAATGTAGGCATGTATTCCGAATATAGTCATGCGTGCTTATGGAAAAGAACTTGCATGACATCTTTTGTCCTACCCTCCTGTGGCAGCGGGGTCCTATTGGAAACTAAGGGATATTAAGGCCTCCTTTTAATAGAGTACCGGACAAAAGCATTAACACTTAGTGAATACATGAACTCCTCAAACTACGGTCCTCATCGGGAGTGGTCCCGATTATTGTCACTTCGGGGTTGCCGGATCATAACACATAGTAGGTAACTATTGAGTTGCAAGATAGGATCAAGAACTCACATATATTCATGAAAACATAGTAGGTTTAGATCTGAGTTCATGGCACCCGGGCCCTAGTGACAAGCATTAAGCATAGCAAAGTCATAGCAACATCAATCTTAGAACATAATGGATACTAGGGATCAAACCCTAACAAAACTAACTCGATTACATGATAAATCTCATCCAACCCATCACCGTCCAGCAAGCCTACGACGGGATTACTCACGCGCGGCGGTGAGCATCATGAAACTGGTGATGGAGGATGGTTGATGATGACGACGACGACGGATTCCCCTCTTCGGAGCCCCGAACGGACTCCAGATCAGCCCTCCCAAGAGAGATTAGGGCTTGGCGGCGGCTGCTACCTCTTGAGCACTGCGTTGGTTTTCCCTTGAAGAGGATAGGGTGATGCAGTAAAGTAGCGTAAGTATTTCCCTCAGTTTTTGAGAACCAAGGTATCAATCCAGTCGGAGGCCACGCACAAGTCCCTCGCACCTACACAAACAAATAAAATCCTCAAAACCAACGCGATAAAGGGGTTGTTAATCCCTCAACGGTCACTTACGAGAGTGAAATCTGATAGATATGATAAGATAATATTTTTGGTATTTTTATAATAAAGATGTAAAGTAAAATAAAAGGCAATAAAAATAGCTAAGTGTTGGAAGATTAATATGATGGAAAATAGACCCGGGGGCCATAGGTTTCACTAGTGGCTTCTCTCGAGAGCATAAGTATTATGGTGGGTGAACGAATTACTGTTGAGGAAATGATAGAATTGAGCATAGTTATGAGAATATCTAGGTATGATCATGTATATAGGCACCACGTCCATGACAAGTAGACCGACTCCTGCCTGCATCTACTACTATTACTCCACACATCGACCGCTATCCAGCATGCATCTAGAGTATTAAGTTCATAAGAACAGAGTAATGCTTTAAGCAAGATGACATGATGTAGAGGGATAAACTCATGCAATATGATATAAACCCCATCTTGTTATCCTCGATGGCGACAATACAATATGTGCCCTGCTGCCCCTGCTGTCACTGGGAAAGGACACCGCAAGATTGAACCCAAAGCTAAGCACTTATCCCATTGCAAGAAAGATCAATCTAGTAGGCCAAACCAAACTGATAATTCAAAGAGACTTGCAAAGATAACCAATCATACATAAAAGAATTCAGAGAAGATTCAAATATTGTTCATAGATAAACTTGATCATAAACCCACAATTCATCGATCTCAACAAACACACCGCAAAAGAAGATTACATCGAAGAGATCTCCACACATCATCAGAGATCCAAAGAAAGAGAAGAAGCCATCTAGCTAATAACTATGGACCCGAAGGTCTGAGGTAAACTACTAACACATCATCAGAGAGGCTATGGTGTTGATGTAGAAGCCCTCTGTGATCAATGCCCCCTCCGACAGGACGCCGGAAAAGGCCCCAAGATGGGATCTCACGGGTACAGAGAGTTGCGGCGGTGGAATTAGGTTTTCATGGATACCTCTGTTGGTTTGGGGGTACGTAGGTATATGTAGGAGGAAGAAGTACATCGGTGGAGCAACGTGGGCCCCACGAGGGTGGAGGGTGCGCCCCCTGCCTCATGCCCCCTGGTTGATATCTTGACGTAGACTCCAAGTCCCCTGGATCATGTTTGTTCCGAAAATCACGTTCCCGAAGGTTTCATTCCGTTTGGACTCCGTTTGATATTCTTTTTCTACGCAACTCTAAAATAGGCAAAAAACAACAATTTGGGTTGGGCCTCTGGTTAATAGGTTAGTCCCAAAAATAATATAAAAGTGTATAACAAAGCCCAATAATCATCCAAAACAGAATATAATATAGCATTAAGCAATTAAAAATTATAAATACGTTGGAGACGTATCAAGCATCCCCAAGCTTAATTCCTGCTCGTCCTCGAGTAGGTAAATGATAAAAACAGAATTTTTGATTCGGAATGCTACTTGGCATAATTTTTTAATGTAACCCTCTTAATTGTGGTATGAATATTCAGATCCGAAAGATTCAAAATATAAGTTTAATATTGACAAAAAAGTAATAATACTTCAAGCATACTAACTAAGCAATTATGTCTTCTCAAAATAACATGGACAAAGAAAGTTCATCCCTACAAAATCATATGGTTTACTCATGCTCCATTTTCGTCACACAAGAATGCTCTCATCATGCACAACCCCGATGACAAGCCAAGCAATTGTTTCATACTTTAGTAATCTCAAACCTTTTCAACTTTCACGCAATATATGAGCGAGCCATGGATATAACACTATGGGTGGAATAGAATATATGATGGGGGTTATGTGGAGAAGACAAAAAAAGGAGAAAGTCTCACATCAACGTGGCTAATCAATGGGCTATGGAGATGCCCATCAATTTATGTTAATGTGAGGAGTAGGGATTACCATACAACGGATGCACTAGAGGTATAAATGCATGAAAGCTCAACAAAAGAAACTAAGTGGGTGTGCATCCAACTTGCTTGCTCACGAAGACCTAGGGCATTTGAGGAAGCCCATTGTTGGAATATACAAGCCAAGTTCTATAATGAAAAATTCTCACTAGTATATGAAAGTGACAAAACAAGAGGCTTTCTATCATGAAGACCATGGTGCTACTTTGAAGCACAAGTGTGGAAACATGATAGTAGCATTGTCCCTTTTATTTTTTTGGGCCTTCCTTTTTTTATTTGGCCTTTTTTGGGAAATGCTCTATGAATGATGATCATCACACTTCTATTTATTTACAACTCAATGATTACAACTCGATACTAGAATAAAGTATATGACTCTATTTGAATGCCTCCGGCGGTACACCGGGATAAGTAATGAATCAAGAGTGACATGTATGAAAAATTATGAATGGTGGCTTTGCCACAAATACAATGTCAACTACATGATCATGCAAAGCAATATGACAATGATGAACGTGTCATGAAAAACTGAACGGTGGAAAGTTGCACGGCAATATATCTCGAAATGGCTATGGAAATGCCATAATAGATAGGTATGGTGGCTGTTTTGAGGAAGATATAAGGAGGTTTATGTGTGACAGAGCGTATCATATTATGGGGTTTGGATGCACCGGCGAAGTTTGCACCAACTCTCAATGTGAGAAAGGGCAATGCATAGTACCGAAGAGGCTAGCAATGATGGAAGGGTAAGAGTGCGTATAATCCATGGACTCAACATTAGTCATAAAGAACTCACATACTTATTGCAAAAATCTACAAGTCATCAAAAACCAAGCATTACGCGCATGCTCCTAGGGGATAGATTGGTAGGAAAATACCATCGCTCGTCCCCGACCGCCACTCATAAGGAAGACAATCAAAGAACACCTCATGTTTCAAATTTGTTACATAACGTTTACCATACGTGCATGCTACGGGACTTGCAAACTTCAACACAAGTATTTCTCAATTCCACAACTACTCAACTAGCACAACTTTAATATCACTACCTCCATATCTCAAAACAATCATCAAGCACCAAACTTCTCTTAGTATTCAACGCACTCATAAGAAAGTTTTTTTTACTAATCTTGAATACCTAACATATTAGGATTAATTTCCCAATTTAAGCAAATTACCATGTTGTTTAAGACTCTCAAAATAATATAAGTGAAGCATGAGATAATAATAGTTTCTATAAAACAAAACCACCACCGTGCTCTAAAAGATATAAGTTAAGCACTAGAGC
This sequence comes from Triticum aestivum, assembly GCF_018294505.1. Lineage (NCBI taxonomy): Eukaryota > Viridiplantae > Streptophyta > Magnoliopsida > Poales > Poaceae > Triticum > Triticum aestivum. Next base: position 497,824,160 of record NC_057800.1, on the reverse strand, counting down.
AAAAACTATATAGCTCAAAAGATATAAGCGAAGCGCAAAGAGTATTCTAATAAATTCTGAATCATGTGTATTTCTCTTAAAAGGTGTGTACAGAAAGGATGATTGTGGTAAACTAAAAAGCAAAGACTCAAATCATACAAGAGTCTCCAAGCAAAACACATATCATGTGGTGAATAAAAATATAGCTGCAAGTAAAGTTACCGATGGAAGTAGACGAAAGAGGGGATGCCTTCTGGGGCATCCCCAAGCTTTGGCTTTTTGGTGTCCTTAGTTTATCTTGGGGTGCCATGGGCATCCCCAAGCTTAGGCTCTTTCCACTCCTTGTTCCATAATCCATCAAATCTTTTACCCAAAACTTGAAAAGTTCACAACACAAAACTTAGCAGAAAATCTCGTGAGCTCCGTTAGCGAAAGAAAACAAAATACCACTTCAAGGTACTATAATGAACTCATTCTTTATTTATATTGGTGTTAAATCTACTATATTCCAACTTCTTTATGGTTTATAAACTATTTTATTAGTCATAGATTCATCAAAATAAGCAAACAACACACGAAAAATAGAATCTATCAAAAACAGAACAGTCTGTAGTAATCTGTAACTAACGCAAACTTATGTAACTCAACATTCTACCAAAATAGGACGACTTTGGAAATTTGTTTATTGATCAGAAGCAATTGGAATCAATATTTTATCACGTTCTGGTAATTTTTAACAATTGTTTTTGTGAACAGAAAGTTTCTGGAATTTTAAGCAAGATCAAATAACTCTCATCCAAGAATATCCTATAGGTTTAACTTGGCACAAACACTAATTAAAACATAAAAACAAATCTAACCAGAGGCTAGATCAAATATTTATTGCTAAACAGCAAGGATAAATATTGTGTTGTCTCCCAACAAGCGCTTTTTAAAGCTTTTTTAGCTAGGCATTGAGATTTTGATGATGCTCACATAAAACATAATAATTGAAACACAAAGAGAGCATCATAAAACATGTGAAAATCACATCTAAGTGTAACATACTTCCTATGCATAGGCATCTTATAGGCAAACAAATTATCAAGGCAAGAAAAAATTAGCGTATGCAAGGAAGCGGAAAGATACAATAGCAATCTCAACATAACGAGAGGTAATTTAGTAACATGAAAATTTCTATAACCATATTTTCCTCTGTCATAATAGTTACATGTAGGATCATAGGCAAACTCAACAAAATAGCTATCACATAACATATTCTCAACTTGATCCACATGCATGCGAAGTTGACACTTTCAAAATAGTGGGATTATCATTAACTAAAGTCATGACCTCTCCAAACCCACTTTTATCAAAAATACCATAAGATCAAACATTCTACAAATATGTGGGATCTAAAGTTGACACTCTTCCAAAACCACTTCCAATATTACTGCAAATACTATTATCAATCTCATATTCACCATGGGGCTTAATTAAATTTTGAAGATCATAAGAAGCGTCACCCCAATCATGATCATCGCAACAAGTAGTAAACATAGCAAAACTAGCATCCCCAAACTTAGGGTTTTGCATAATACTAGCACAATTGACATCAAGAGAATTTATAGTAAAATCATTGCTATCATGCTTTTTATTCAATGATCTATCGTGAATCTCTTCATGAATTTCTTCATCACAATTTTCAGATTCACGAATTTCAAGCAAAACTTCATAAAGATAATCTAGTGCACAAAACTCACTAGCAATTGGTTCATCATAATTGGATCTCTTAAAAAGATTGGCAAGCGGATGAGGATCCATAGATCTTAGGTTCTCTGTTTAGGAATAAATACTCAACTATTCCAACCAAACAAGCAAACGAGCCAAGTAAGACATCAAGGCAAACGAAAAGACAAATGAAAAAAGGGCGAATAAAACGGCAAGAATGAAGTGGGGGAGAGGAAAACGAGAGGCAAATGACAAATATAACATATAAAGTCTCCTAAAGTGGTAGTCACAACCTATGCCTCAAGAGCACGACACCACGCGAGGCAAAAAAGACCACCGCACCGTGCCCGCGCGTGGGGTTGCAGCGCACCACACGAGGGAAAAAACCACCGCACCGCGCTCGACGTGCACGCCCCGCACCCGTCCGCTTTCTCCTCCTGCGAATCTCCCCACGTGCACGAACCCTAGCCGCCGCTCTCCTCTCCCGCGACCCCCAACCACCACCGCTCCTCTCTCCTCTGCCTCGACCCCCAACCACCCAACCCAAACTCCGGCGGCCTCCTCTCCCTCCAGCGCCGCCGCTCCACCATCACCTTCCTTCCTCTCCAAAGGAAGGGAAGGGAAGGGGAGGGGAGGCCCCAGATCGAGCGGAGCGACACCCAGATCCGCAGCAGCACCGGCACCAGCGCGCCGTCGTCCACCTGGACTCTTCCTCTGGCGGATGCGCGGGGCATCGCCGGCCAGAGAGGACGGGGAGGAGATATGCCAGCGAGGGAGGCGGCTCGCCTTGGACCGGCCATGGCACCGGCGTTGCTAACTCCCACGGGCCTCTCATTTCCCATCTTTTCTGGTTGCTCCTCCCACCGTTCCTTCCTCTAATCCCCTTCTTCTCTAATTTAATTCTCGTTTTTAGTTTCCTGCTGTCTATGGCTACTGTAGATTTTGTTCCTCCCCACTTCTATATCTTCATATAAAATCTTATGAAACAATGTTCTGTTTCTTTTTTGGAGTAGGAAGTGATGAAACAAGCAAGGAGGAAGGGCGTAGTGTTGGATATTTGACCAGGTTAGGATTGTCTCCTGTTAAGTATATGGTCGTGTATTCTATTTTTACCTCGCTATCACTAAGATTGATTTGATTATCATCTCTGATGAGTCTATATCATTTAGTTTTGCCATTTGTATTTTTGTGGTTGGTAGATAAAAGCTTGCACAGTTGCACTTGGCGTTTATATTACTATATATTCAGCTAATCATACAAGAACCATCTTTGTAACAGATCCAGGTTTTTATGTGTCTCCCTGTACTTAAGGCCTGTGTTGTAAGGTTAAGTGGTCAATTGGAGTTTTAATTTCCTAGCTGTAGCTCTAAATAAGGTTTGCTTTGTTATGCAGTATATCCATATTATAATTAGAGGAGAGGAGTTGTACCGCCTTGCACATAATGCATTTTAATTCCTTATTTCTCACATCCCGGAAGTCACATTACATCTATGAACCAGAAGAACTAGAGGTATGAAACTCCCAAGAGGAAATATTCATTCCTCTTAGCTATGTATTTATTTGTACATGCTTTTGCAATACTCATGATGCCCTCAGAATTATTTAGAAGGATATATCCTTTGGTGTCTGTTCATACTTATTATATGAGCTATGTTTTACCATCGAGTAGATCTCTTATTACCATGATATTGTCTAATTTTTACATGGATACATAAGGGTAACTTAACGTTGTATGCAGAGCTGGGTCAACATAGGAAGACGCGAGAGCTAAAGCAAATAGACTGCGAGGTTATCAGGATACCGGAGAAATGGTCAATGCTTTAGTCCTTGTAAATGGCACTGGTTTTTCTGGTGCGAGTAAAGCCTGACAGTGGTGTACTCCAGCAATGTGAAGCTGGGACTTCCCTATCAGGCGTGACCTTGTAGCCAAATCCATGAGGAGTCGGAGGTAGTTGCAGCAACTAACCATAAAGCGACGGCGGAGATCCAGTTCATCTGTACATCCAAGGCTGCCTTCTGACCGAACCGTGTCGCGGCAAAAAAATCCGCTTTGATTCAATGCTCTGATCATCTATGCTTTCCTGCTGTAGATTTTTGGAGCTTGCTCTGTTAATCCGTGTTATTTTGTGTATCACATTTTAGGTCTGACCAGCACAAGGTGGCAACAGCAGTAGTGGCGAAGGCATGAAGAGGCCCACATCTGAAAATCCATTCTGCTGACTGATCAAGGGAGATGGTCTTAGCATCCACTGTGACAATGTTGTCCAGAACATGGACGACTCTGGAAACTGAAAAGTGTAAGTACCAATCAAATTTGACTATTTAGGTTATGTTCTATCGAATGGCATGAGTTCTTTTATTCATTTAAAAAAGAGAGTGCAACAAGTTTCTCTTATTCGTATTCAAAAGAATTGCGATGAAATGAAGAAACTCTGAGCAGTCATCTCGAATGTAGAGCTTGTAGTTATGTCATAGGTATATGTCTCTCAATTTATGTAAAGATGGGATCATAGGTCTTACAGTATGTATTTATCTTGGGTGGTGAGCTAAAGGAATTCAGTCTGACAATGATGCTAGCATGCCACTATGTGTTCCTTTCTCTAAATGGACCTACCTATGTCATTCAGAACAGATTTTGCTTCCAGGCACACAAAGGCCACCGATTGGATCAGTGCGAAGAAACCCGTTCGGACCGCTGCCGCAAGCCTCGCCTCAGCAACGGATCAACCTCTACACCTACATCCACTTCGACAGGTCGTCAGTCAAAGCAGATCCATTTTACCCTCCTTCATGCGGATGAATCTGATCAAGTTTATTTCAAATTCGCCTCTGCCTGCCTGCTTCTAGCAGGGTTGCATTTCTCCAATTTTCAGAGCTTCGAATCACTACCTACGAATTGCGTATGTGATTCATCATCGTTCAATTACCCTGTACCCTATGTGAATTATATTCTGAAGTACAGGTTGACAACAACCTACTAGCTGTACATACTTTTCTAGCTGGTACACAATAAAAAGAAAGGGCTTGAGTAAATGCAGATTGTTCATTTCATATCTATCAGAAGTTCCTGCATTTATTTTCCAGTAGCCATAATCAATGTCAGTCACACACTTTGAAGGTTTTACACTTTTATTTGGTATCCTACTGTGCTGCATGATAACATCCACATTTACACGTAGTTTAGGCCCAGTAAAGCATTCCCCCCCTTGATTCTTCAGCTTGCAAGAAAGGTTATGGATTCTGGGTTGACATTCTATTTATAAAAAGGTGCCTACATGAAAAAAAATCATTGAAAAGCCAAGTGAGACACAATAACTGTCCACCCAAATCATTGTGCTGGCTCAACGCCCTCTGCGAGACAGAGGCTGGCGGGCTCTTGCTCTGCACCCGCCAATCTGGCGAGGGTGCTATCCTGTGAATTTGCCCGAATTCTGAAACTATTGCATGTGCACTATATGTATGATGGAAGGTTTCACTTAAGAAGTGTCCAAACTGAGGTACTAGATAACTGGCATACTTAATAGAAGAGACATTCGCCCTAACCTGCAACTGCACCAGTTATATAGATGCACATATAACTGATTTGTTGCTACCTGAGACCATTATTTTAATTGTGAATCTTATTTTTCTTTACCTCTAGGCCATGAACCATCTTACCCTTAAATCAGAATTCATGTTTTATTTGCTCCTATTTTGTTCCTTACCAGTGATAGTGCAGCTTCCTAAATGCATAAAGCTCCCGGGAAGGTAAAACTGTGGTGTTTCATTAAATTGAAATCTGTCATTTATATTTGACTGCTTCAATCTTCTCTAAAACCGCAGGTATATCTGTACAGCGAACTGGATTATGCATTAATTGGTTGATTCAGAGCTCTTGTATCTTCAGTGGCATTCACCTTTGGGCAATTCAAGCGACCACAGGTATTTTCCAGTGATATTGAAGCTATTTTGAAATAGTGCACACTAGCATGATTTGTGTTATTTTCCGCGATAGATGAATTAGCATATCCCCAAAGAAGAGCAAATCCACTTAGTTAGAGCTTTGTTGTTACTCTACGAGGAAATTTATTGTTTAAAACTTTTATCTCTTCCATTATTCAGTGTTGTAGGATATTTTCCAACTGCACTTGAAAATTAGGAAGCTGGAAAAAAATAAGAGCTCAATTTTTAGACTAAAATTACAAACATTGCAATAAAAAGGTTGTAATTCATACAAGTTACCAACATTGATAAGTGATATTGCATTAATATTTCTCTTTCTTTTGCTAGAATATCTCTTTTATACAAATTTAGGAAGATCTTAGGACGATTTTTTCTGATGGATTTTTCCTCCTTTATTTATGTTTCAGATCATGGTCTTCTTATCGACGTCTGATTGTTGAAAAGAGTTCTTATGTGGGTTCTGTTTTAATGTCTTTGTAAGCTATTCTCTTGTGATATTTCAGTTGTTCTGGATGCGATATTTTTGTTTCTAGCTACTGAAAGCATGAGTCTAATGTAAATTGAACCCATTTTAAAGTTGTATTTGCATTGCAATTAATTGGAGCAAACTGGTTAGCCAAGTATCTATAGACTATTAATATAGTTATTCTTTGTCCTTCCCGAGATCTTTTTCTTGGTACTTTAGCTGAAAAGATGCCCTTGGAGATTTTTTTAAATGTATTTCCCCACCTTCTCCAGTAAAACTATTAAATAACAATTAATTTGTAAGTTTCATATTCGGTGAGTCTTGTTGTACATGCTCGCAAGTCTAACATTTATCTCCTATGTTAGGTACATGGTATGAGCTTATGCACATATTTTTTTAGCTTTGTTGCCATATTTTTGTACCAAATGTGTAGGCTTTACCACAGTAGCCATTTATCATTTATGGTGGTTGACCGTGGCCCATCTGAAAATCTACATGTCTCGCTGGCTCCCCTCCGGATTACTAGGGCATTAGCTCCACACGTGAAAATAGACTGTCACGGTAGAAGGCTGCGCACAACTGATGGCCGCAACTCGCTGCCGTAGTTGTGCTGCTTGCATTATGCTTGGGCTGCTCTGGAATTATTTAGATTTCAGTTCGTGGACTTTATTACTCATGTGTTCTTTTAGTAGGCCTATACAAACACAATTGTACTATGGCTGATCTGTTTCCTCTTTTGTTGCGGTTGTCGTGCCTAGGAAAATATGAAATATTTAGAGTTTGGTTCTTTTGAAGCTTGGAACACAATTGTACAACAGCTTCCAGAAAGTATTTTGCAACTTTAGAAATCCAAAATTATGGTTCTGATGGTAATGACCAGGATGATGCGATAGCCTCTTTTGATCCGTATCTATTTTCTCGAAGCTTGAAAGATATACTTGCAACACTTGACTGGAATGATCTAACTTGCGTTTCTCTTTTCTTTTCATTTCCAGAATACTTTGCTGCTAGCATAATTGTGATCCATTTTTTACTCTACTTTTCCTTGATATATATACATGGTTGTCAATTTCCAACTTCTTAGTTACAGAAAAAACAAACAAAATTCACTTTAGATGTGTCTGCTGTAGGCATTAAAAGATTTTTCAGAGCCATCATTCTGAACATTGTTTAAAATGACACCCTATTGCCGTTGGTGTCAAGAACTTGTGATTTATGGCTTATGTCAATTCCATCTTTATAGATGCTTGTGAAGTACACGGTGGAGGCGCGCATGGTTGATGATTATGTTCTGGGTTGGCCATTGAGAGGGACAACAACAACAACAACAACAACAACAAAGCCTTTAGTCCCAAGCAAGTTGGGGTAGGCTAGAGGTGAAACCCATAAGATCTCGCAACCAACTCATGGCTCTGGCACATGGATAGCAAGCTTCCACGCACCCCTGTCCATAGCTAGCTCTTTGTCGATACTCCAATCTTTCAGGTCTCTCTTAACGGACTCCTCCCATGTCAAAATCGGTCGACCCCGCCCTCTCTTGACATTCTCCGCACACTTTATCCGTCCGCTATGCACTGGAGCTTCTGGAGGCCTGCGCTGAATATGCCCAAACCATCTCAAACGGTGTTGGACAAGCTTCTCCTCAATTGGTGCTACCCCAACTCTATCTCGTATATCATCATTCCGGACTCGATCCTTCCTCGTGTGGCCACACATCCATCTCAACATACGCATCTCCGCCACACCTAACTGTTGAACATGTCGCCTTTTAGTCGGCCAACACTCCACGCCATACAACATTGCGGGTCGAACCGTCGTCCTGTAGAACTTGCCTTTTAGCTTTTGTGGCACTTTCTTGTCACAGAGAATGCCAGAAGCTCGGCGCCACTTCATCCATCCGGCTTTGATTCGATGGTTCACATCTTCATCAATACCCCCATCCTCCTGCAACATTGACCCCAAATACCGAAAGGTGTCCTTCCGAGGTACCACCTGGCCATCAAGGCTAACCTCCTCCTCCTCACAGCTAGTAGTACTGAAACCGCACATCATGTACTCGGTTTTAGTTCTACTAAGCCTAAACCCTTTCAATTCCAAGGTTTGTCTCCATAACTCTAACTTCCTATTTACCCCCGTCCGACTATCATCAACTAGCACCACATCATCCGCAAAGAGCATACACCATGGGATATCTCCTTGTATACCCCTTGTGACCTCATCCATCACCAATGCAAAAAGATAAGGGCTCAAAGCTGACCCCTAATGCAGTCCTATCTTAATCGGGAAGTCATCGGTGTCGACATCACTTGTTCGAACACTTGTCACAACATTATTGTACATGTCCTTGATGAGGGTAATGTACTTTGCTGGGACTTTGTGTTTCTCCAAGGCCCACCACATGACATTCCGCGGTATCTTATCATAGGCCTTCTCCAAGTCAATGAACACCATATGCAAGTCCTTCTTATGCTCCCTATATCTCTCCATAAGTTGTCGTACCAAGAAAATGGCTTCCATGGTCGACCTCCCAGGCATGAAACCAAACTGATTTTTGGTCACGCTTGTCATTCTTCTTAAGCGGTGCTCAATGACTCTCTCCCATAGCTTCATTGTATGGCTCATTAGCTTAATTCCACGGTAATTAGTACAATTCTGAACATCTCCCTTGTTCTTGAAGATTGGTACTAATATACTACGTCTCCATTCTTCTGGCATCTTGTTTGCCCGAAAAATGAGGTTGAAAAGCTTGGTTAGCCATACTATCGCTATGTCCCCGAGACCTTTCCACACCTCAATGGGGATACAACCAGGGCCCATCGCCTTACCTCCTTTCATCCTTTTTAAAGCCTCCTTCACCTCAGACTTCTGGATGCGCCGCACAAAACGCATGCTGGTCTCATCAAAGGAGTCATTCAGTTCAATGGTAGAACTCTCATTCTCCCCATTGAACAGCTTGTCGAAGTACTCCCGCCATCTATGCTTAATCTCTTCGTCCTTCACCAAGAGTTGGCCTGCTCCGTCCTTGATGCATTTGACTTGGCCAATATCCCTCGTCTTCCTCTCCCGGATCTTAGCCATCTTATAGATGTCCCTTTCACCTTCCTTCGTGCCTAACCGTTGGTAGAGGTCCTCATATGCCCGACCCCTTGCTTCACCAACAGCTCGCTTTGCGGCCTTCTTCGCCATCTTGTACTTCTCTATGTTGTCTGCACTCCTATCCAGGTATAGGCGTCTGAAGCAATCTTTCTTCTCTTTAAGCGCCTTCTGGACATCATCATTCCACCACCAGGTATCCTTATCTTCGCTTCTCCTTCCCCTGGATACTCCAAACTCCTCCGAGGCCACCTTACGAATGCAAGTCACCATCTTCATCCACACATTGTCCGCATCCCCTCCTTCCTCCCAAGGGCCCTCCTTAAATACCCTCTCCTTGAACACCTGAGCTACCTCCCCCTTGAGCTTCCACCACTTCGTTCTAGCAACCTTGGCACGCTTATCCCGCTGGACACGAATCCGAAAGCGGAAGTCAGCAACCACCAGCTTATGCTGGGGTACAACACTCTCCCCAGGTATCACCTTATAGTCTAGGCACGCACGCCTATCTTCTCTTCTCGAGAGGATGAAATCAATCTGGCTAAAGTGTTGGCCACTACTAAAAGTCACCGGATGTGATTCTCTCTTTCTAAAGAGGGTGTTAGCTACAATCATGTTGTAGGCTAGAGCAAAGCTTAAGACATCTTCTTCTTCTTGATTCCTGATGCCATAGCCAAAGCCCCCATGCGCCCCTTCAAAACCTGTGTTAGATGTACCCACGTGGCCATTGAGGTCTCCTCCAATGAAGAGCTTCTCACCAATCGGTACACTCCTAACCATGTCTTCCAAGCCTTCCCAGAACTCCCTCTTGGTGTTCTCATTGTGGCCTACTTGCGGGGCATATGCGCTGATAACATTGAGAACCAAGTCCTCAGCTACCAGCTTGACCAGGATAATCCGGTCCCCACGTCTCCTGACGTCTACCACTCCATACTTGAGGCTCTTGTTGATCAAGATGCCTACGCCATTTCTGTTTGCAGCCGTCCCCGTGTACCACAGGTTGAAGCCGGTATCCTCCACCTCCTTCGCCTTCTGTCCTCTCCATTTGGTTTCTTGGACACAAAGGATATCAACACCTCTCCTCACTGCTGCATCAACTAGCTCCCGAAGCTTCCCTGTCAAAGACCCTACGTTCCAGCTACCTAAGCGAATCCTCCTAGGCTCGGCTAGCTTCCTTACCCTTCGCACTCGTCGAGTCAAATGCGAAGACCCTTGCTCATTTTCCACTACATCCGGGCGCTGATGTAGCGCGCCACTAAGGATGCGACGACCCGATCCTCGCTCACTTGCCACCGTATCCGGATCAAGATACGGCGCGCCACTTGGGGGGTGACGGCCCGGCCCTTGCCCATTTTCCACCACACCCGGGTTCCGATGTGGCGCGTCACTGAGAGGGTTACGCCCCAACGAAAATCTTTTGGGTTTCATCTCCATAAGAGTGGCTGAGTTTTTACGTTGGCTCGCCAAGCCTATCACAACCCTCCTCCTTTACCCGGGCTTGGGACCGGCTATGTTGGCCATTGAGAGGGAGGCCGAAGCAAACTCCGTCAGGTTTCAGGTGCACGCCCTTTGTCCCTGTTTTCGTCTCTGTAGCTAAACTTGAGAATTGTACACTTTGGTATATAAAGTTAGTTGTTGAGTTTACATGCAGTTATGAAAGTTAGAGCACATACATGCTTGATTTTACTTCCTTTAATACAGGGCATTCTATAATTACTAAGAACTGATTTGTTGAAGTGTGCCTCCCTATTTTGTCAAGATAACTACTTCAGGTTAGGCGGGAGAAATAAAAAGGGTGACCATAGATATATGGTCTAGCATCACGAGGTTCAGGTAACTGCTGTTGATCAACCGTTGCTTCGGTCGAGGTGGATTATGCTCGATTATGTTCTTCTTTGTATTTTTGTTCATGGCCTACATTGGTGTTATCATCTATTCTGTTTCAAAAATTTCAATGGCTTAGTTTCATGTCCCAGTACCACTTGAAGTACAACTAACTACCTTCTGACAGGACAATAATGTATGTATTTACCTATGGTTATTGTTTCCTATAAGAAACATGATCATCTCACCTTGGTTTCCCATGTATCTGACTTGAGACAGTTTTATGTGAGATTTGTTTTGCATTTTCTGTGTGTGTGGATGCTTAAGCTTAAGCTTTTGTTATTTGGTTCAGTTAGAGATTAAAGAAGACTGAAATTATGGGCTCGCAGCGAGGATTGCTGTGTCCAACCTGCACAATAATGCCAAGAAGTCCTCCGAGACGTAAGCCACGACGCATGTTTCTGCCATGATTTCCTTCGGTTGGATTTTGTGGATTTAGGTGTTGAAAAATTATGGGCTGTGGATGCAGGATTAAGGACATGTACCTGCACTACACTGAGAGATCTGGGCTGCTTCTTTGTGGCTTCCAAACTTGAAATGTTTGTTTGGAAGTTAGTTTAGTTTTTTGTTGTGAATTCACAGCTTCTCACATTGTACCATTCTCTTAGACCTTTAGATTTTCAAAGAAACTAAATGAAGATATGGTGGTATGGTCTCAATAGTACAACTTACAGCTCTCCATGTTTTATATTTTCTCTGAAATTCGCTCTTGAAGAATCATGTATCTATGTTAGATCTGATGAGGAAAGGCGGCTTCCAAGCAGAGGATGTGGGAGTATTTGCCACATTTGGTTTTTAACTTGGGTGTCTAAATATTCTCACAATACTTGTCTCCTTCTCGGCCTTTGCGCCATTGGTGCAACGAGTCATCTAGTAATGTAATGCGAGGGATAAGAGTTTGTGATGGGTACTTGGTATGTCTTGACTCTTGCATAGACTTCCCCGGCAACGGCGCCAGACATCCCTCTTGCCACCTTTTGAGCACTGCATTGGTTTTCCTTTGAAGAGGAAAGGGCGATGCAGTAAAGTAGTGTAAGTATTTCCCTCAATTTTTGAGAACCAAGGTATCAATCTAGTAGGAGGCCACACACAAGTCCCTCGCACCTACACAAACAAATAAAATCCTCGCAACCAACGCGATAAAGGAGTTGGCAATCCCTCAACGGCCACTTACGAGAGTGAGATCTGATAGATATGATAAGATAATGTTTTTGGTATTTTTATAATAAAGATGCAAAGTAAAATAAAAGGCAATAAAAATGGCTAACTGTTGGAAGATTAATATAATGGAAAATAGACCCGGGGCCATAGGTTTCACTAGTGGCTTCTCTCAAGAGCATAAGTATTACGGTGGGTGAATGAATTACTATTGAGAAATTGATAGAATTGAGCATAGTTATGAAAATATCTAGGTATGATCATGTATATAGGCATCACGTCCGTGACAAGTAGACCGACTCTTGCCTGCATCTACTACTATTACTCCACACATCGATCGCTATCCAGCATGCATCTAGAGTATTAAGATCATAAGAACAAAGTAACGCTTTAAGCAAGATGACATGATGTAGAGGGATAAACTCATGCAATATGATATAAACCCCATCTTGTTATCCTCGATGGCAACAATACAATACGTGCCTTGCTGCCCCTATTGTCACCAGGAAAGGACACCGCAAGATTGAACCCAAAGCTAAGCACTTCTCCCATTGCAAGAAAGATCAATCTAGTAGGCCAAACCAAACTGATAATTCGAAGAGACTTGTAAAGATAACCAATCATACATAAAAGAATTCAGAGAAGATTCAAATATTGTTCATAGATAAATTTGATCACAAACCCACAATTCATCGGTCTCAACAAACACACCACAAAAGAAGATTACGTCGAATAGATCTCCATGAGAATCGTGGAGAACTTTGTATTGAGATCCAAAGAGAGAGAAGCCATCTAGCTAATAACTATGGACCCGAAGGTCTGAGGTAAACTACTCACACATCATCGGAGAGGCTATGGTGTTGACGTAGAATCCCTTCGTGATCAATGCCCCCTCCGGCAGGACGCCGGAAAAGGCCCCAAGATGGGATCTCACGGGTACAGAGAGTTGCGGCGGTGGAATTAGGTTTCCGTGGATGCCTCTGTTGGTTTGGGGGTACGTAGGTATATGTAGGAGGAAGAAGTACGTCGGTGGAGCAACGTGGCCCCCACGAGGTTGGAGGGTGCACCCATGGGGGTAGGCGCGCCCCCCTGCCTTGTGCCCCCTGGTTGATGTCTTGACGTAGACTCCAAGTCCTCTGGATCACGTTTGTTCCGAAAATCACGTTTCCGAAGGTTTTATTCCATTTGGACTCCGTTTGATATTCTTTTTCTGCAAAACTCTGAAATAGGCAAAAAACAACAGTTTGGGCTGGGCCTCCGGTTAATAGGTTAGTCCCAAAAATAATATAAAAGTGTATAACAAAGCTCAATAATCATCCAAAACAGAATATAATATAGCATGAAGCAATAAAAAATTATAGATACGTTGGAGACCTATGAGCGGCTCCGTATTGTAAAACATGATGAATCCTTCTCTCTGATTTTTTTTCTTCCTAAACGTGAATATACAGAGTTGGAGTTGACATCAGTGGAGCCTCAGGGGGGCCACGAGGCAGGGGGCGCGCCCTCCACCCTTGTGTACAGGGTGTGGGCCCCCTGATGTTGATTATTTCGCCAATATTTTTTATAAATTTCAAAAATATTCTCCGTGAAGTTTCAGGTCATTCCGAGAACTTTTATTTCTGCACAAAAATAACACCATGGCAATTCTGCTGAAAACAGCGTCAGTCCGGGTTAGTTCCATTCAAATCATGCAAGTTAGAGTCCAAAACAAGGGCAAAAGTGTTTGGAAAAGTAGATACGATGGAGACGTATCAACTCCCCCAAGCTTAAACCTTTGCTTGTCCTCAAGCAATTTAGTTGACAAACTAAAAGTGATAAAGAAAAACTTTTACAAACTCGGTTTGCTCTTGTTGTTATAAATATGTAAAGCCAGCATTCAAGCTTTCAGCAAACATTATGAAAACTAACCATATTCACAATAACATTTAGGTCTCATGTTTACTCATATCAATGGCATAATCAACTAGCGAGCAATAATAATAAATCTCGGATGACAACAGTTTTTCAAAACAATCATAATATGATATAATAAGATAGTATCTCGCTAGCCCTTTCTGAGACCGCAAAACATAAATGCAGAGCACCTGTGAAGATCAAGGACTGACTAGACATTGTAATTCATGGTAAAAGAGATCCAGTCACAGTCATACTCAATGTAAATTAATAGCAATGCATGCGAATGACAGCCGTGCTCTCCAACTAGTGCTTTTCATAAGAGGATGATGACTCAACTTTTCTCATCTCAATCAGTCCATCATATATCGTCATTATTGCCATTCACTCGCACGATTGAACGGTGTGGATAATAATAATAGTGCACGTGCATTGGACTAAGCTATAATATGCAATCATTTAATACACAGGAGAAGACAAGGTAATATGGGCTCTTTGTTAAATCAACAATAACGCATATAAGAGCCACTTCAACATTTTCATCATGGTCTTCTCCTCTCGAACCCCAAAGAAAAGAAAGGAAATAAAACTATTTACACGGGAAATCTCCCAACAAGCAAAAGAAGAACGAGAAATATTTTTGGGTTTTATTTTAATTATTACTACTGCAGGCATGGAAAGTAAGTTAGCCAAAAGCTACAACTAATTTTTTTTTGTTTTTCTTAAGGTTTTTCAAACACACAAGAAGAAGGCTTGGAAAAGAAAATAAACTAGCATGGATAGTACAATGAAAAAGTATGAGCACCGATAACTAGAATGAGTGTGTGAACATGAATGTAATGTTAGTCAGAAATACGTACTCCCCCAAGTTTAGGCTTTTGGCCTAAGTTGGTCTATGGCCACGGCTGGCCTGGCGGTTATCCGAAGTTGTAACTGGGGTCATACTGAGATGCAGCAGCTACTGCCTAACGAGCTGCAGCTTGGAGGCGAGCTGCCTCCGTCCTCCTTTCATACTCGTTCGCCTTCTCCCTGGTTATAACATATCTCCTTTTTGCCTGAAAGTCAAAGAAAGTAGGAGCAGGGAGAGCAATATGGACAGCGCGCTATCTGTCAAAGATTAGTCGGTACTGAAGGGGTTGTTCATTCCTCTCAATAAACTGATGACGAACCATAGCATTATAATCTAGATAAGCAGGAGGCAACTCCATATCATTTTCATGTATGGGTACATTAAGATAATCAGCTACACGAGTTGCATAAATTCCACCAAACAAATCTCCACTTATACCGTTAAGATGCAACCTACGTGCAACAATGGCCCCCAAGTTATAATGTTTATCACCTAATACCGCACTCTTGAGGACACTAAGATCTGGAACGCACATGTGACAAGCCTCATCCTTACCGTTAACGCATCTACCTATAAAGAGAGCAAAATAATGTATGGAAGGAAAATGACTGCTCCCTATGGTAGCTTGCGTGATTTCTCTAGATTCCCTCACAGTGATATTAGCAAGAAAGTATTTATATTTAGATTTGCGAGGTTCACTAACATTTCCCCACTGCGGGAGTTTACAAGCAGTATTAAAATCTTCTAGGTCCATGGTATAAGATTTGTCATAAAGATCAAATAGAACAGTGTGTGAGAATTGCGCGATGATGTAAATTTAAACCTTCTCACAAAGGAATCAGTTAGGTAATAGTATTGGGGGCACTTATCTGACATGAAGCCCTCAAGTTCAGCATTACGCACATACGCATCAAATTCATCCTTAATGCCTGCTTGGACCATAAACTCCTCTGACGGCCATTCACAAGGCCGCACTTGAGCTTCCCTCGGTGGTTCATCGTCTGGCTCATGTATCGCGAGCCTTGGTCCTTGCTTCCTTGAGGAACCACCTTGGTACATTTTCTTGAACATTTTTCTTTCTCTGAAAAATTTCTGAATTTTTTAGTGACTCGAAATAAAAGTGAACAAAACTTAAACAAGATTGATAGCAACTACTCCCACAAGTGTCTAGAGACTATATCATGCATTAGAACTACTTGGGACCATATAAATTTGACATGCAAACTCAAGAACAGGGTCACCTAAGCAGCAAAAATTTGCAATGAATAAAGCACTAGAACAAAAACTAATTGGACCATTGAAGGAGTCACATACCGAAGAACAATCCCCCGAAACAGTTTTGTGAATGGAGCTTTGAGCAAGGAGATCAAAAATGGCAGCAAGATGAGCTAGAACACGGGTTTGAGCTATGGGAGGATTTTTTCTGGAGGAAGACGAAGTGAGTGGGTGCAGGAATAAGTGGAGGGGGTCCAGGTGGGGTCCACGAGGCAGGTGGCGCGCCCCAGGGGGTGGGCGCGCCCTGGACCCTCATGGCTAGGTGGTGGCCCCCTCTGGTGTGTTCTTAGTGCTAGATATTCTTAAATATTCTACAAAAAATCATATTTCATTTTCAGGACATTTGGAGAACTTTTATTTTTGGGATATTTTTTATTGCAAGGATAATTCAAAAAACAGACAAAAATACTATTTTTTGCTTTATTTAATCTAAATAACAGAAAGTAAAAGGAGGGTATAGAGAGTTATCCTTTCTAACTTCATCCCTCTCATGCTCATCAAAAGGAATCCACTAACAAGGTTGATCAAGTCTTGTTAACAAACTCTTTCCGAATCGCATGAAACCAGAGAATTTCGGAATAACACTAGGTTACCTCAACGGGGATATGCACGTCCCCAATAATAAGAATATCATATTTCTTCTTGACAGTAGGAAGAGGAAATTCAAAACCTCCAATAGTAACCGTTGATATTTTTCCAATAGAATTGATACTGTGGACTTGAGGTTGTTTCCTCGGAAAGTGTACCGTATGCTCATTACCATTAACATGAAAAGTGACATTGCCTTTGTTGCAATCAATAACAGCCCCTGCAGTATTCAAAAAGGGTCTACCAAGGATAATAGACATACTATCGTCCTCGGGAATATCAAGAATAACAAAGTCCGTGAAAATAGTAACGTTTGCAACCACAACAGGCACATCCTCACAAACACCAACAGGTATAGCAGTTGATTTATTGGCCATTTGCAAAGATATTTCAGTAGGTGTCAACTTATTCAAATCAAGTCTACGATATAAAGAGAGAGGCATAACACTAACACCATCTCCAAGATCACATAAAGCAGTTTTAACATAGTTTCTTTTAATGGAGCATGGTATAGTTGGTACTCCTAGATCTCCTAGTTTCTTTGGTATTCCACCCTTAAAAGTATAATTAGCAAGCATGGTGGAAATTTCAGCTTCCGGTGTCTTTCTTTTATTTGTAACAATATCTTTCATATACTTAGCATAAGGATTCATTTTAAGCATATCAGTCAAATGCATACGCAAAAAGATAGGTCTAATCATTTCAGCAAAGCGCTCAAAATCCTCATCATCCTTTTTCTTAGATGGTTTGGGAGGAAAAGACATGGGTTTCTGAACCCATGGTTCTCTTTCTTTACTGTGCTTCCTAGCAACAAAATCTCTCTTATCATAACATTGATTCTTTGATTGTGGGTTATCAAGATCAACAATAGGCTCAATCTCTACATCATTGTTATTGCTAGGCTGAGCATCAACATGAACATCATTATTAACATTATCACTAGGTTCATGTTCATCACCAGATTGTGTTTCAGCATCAGAAATAGAAATATCATTAGGATTCTCAGGTGTGTCAACAACAGGTTCACTAGAATCATGCAAGGTCCTATCATTTTTCTTTTTCTTCCTCTTAGAAGGACTAGGTGCATCAACATTAATTCTCTGAGAATCTTGCTCAACTCTCTTAGGGTGGCCCTCAGGATACAAAGGTTCCCGTGTCATTTTACCCCCTCTAGTCATAACTATAATAGCATTATCAATTTTCTTATTATTCAATTCATTGAGCAAATCATTTTGAGGTTTAAGCACTTGTTCTACTTGAGTGGTAACCATAGAAGCATGTTTACTAATAAGTTTAAGTTCACCTTTAACTCTAGACATATAATCACTCAAGTGTTCAATCATATAAGCATTGCGTTTCAATTGTCTACCAACATAAGCATTGAAGTTTTCTTGTTTAACAATAAAATTATCAAACTCATCTAAGCATTGGCTAGCAGACTTATAATGAGGAATTTCACCTTCATCAAATCTATAGAGAGAATTTACCTTTACTACCTGTGTCGGGTTATCAAGACCATGTATTTCTTCAATAGGTGGTAAATTCTTAACATCTTCAGCTTTAATACCTTTTTCTTTCATAGATTTCTTTGCCTCTTGCATATCTTCAGGACTAAGAAATAGAATACCCCTTCTCTTCTGAGTTGCTTTAGGAGTTGGTTCAGGAAGTGTCCAATTATTATCATTACTCAATATATTATTCAATAGCAATTCAGCTTGCTCAACAGTTCTTTCCTTGAAAACACAACCAGCACAACTATCCAGGTGGTATCTGGAAGCATCGGTTAGTCCATTATAAAAGATATCAAGTATTTCATTTTTCTTGAGAGGATGATCAGGCAAAGCATTAAGTAATCGGAGAATCCTTCCCCAAGCTTGTGGGAGACTCTCTTCTTCAATTTGCACAAAATTATATATTCCCTTAAGGCAACTTGTTTCTTCTGAGTGGGAAAATATTTAGCAGAGAAGTAATAAATCATATCCTGGGGACTACGCACACAACCAGGAGTAAGAGAATTGAACCATATTTTAGCATCACCCTTTAATGAGAACGGAAATAACTTAAGGATATAGTAGTAACGAATTTTTTCCTCATGAGTAAATAGGGTGGCTATATCATTTAATTTAGTAAGATGTGCCACAACAGTTTCAGATTCATAGGCATAAAAAGGATCAGATTCAACCAAAGTAATTAACTCAGGATCGACAGAGAAATTATAATCCTTATCAGCAATACAGATAGGTGAAGTAGCAAAAGTAGGGTCATATTTAATTCTAGCATTCAAAGTATTTTCTTTCAGCTTAGCTAACAGTTTCTTAAGATCATATCTATCTTTGCAAGCAAAAAGGTCTATAGCAGTTTCTTCATCCATAACATAACCCTCAGGTACATCAGGCAATTCATATCTAGGGCGAGAATCTTCATCATCACTTTCATTAATATTATATGTTTCAATAATTTCACTCTCTCTAACCCTACCAAGTTGTTCATCAAGAAATTCACCTAATGGCACAGTATTATCAAGCATAGAAATAGTTTCATCATAAGTATCATGCAAAGCAGAAGTGGCATCATCAATAATATGCGACATATCAGAATCAATAGCATGAGTAAGTGTCGCAACTTTACTCATAACAGAAGGTGAATCAAGTGAAGAGCTAGATGGCAGATTCTTACCTCCCCTCGTAGTTGAGGGATAAATCTTGGTTTTTTCGTCTTTCAAGTTCCTCATAGTGATCGGCAGATATAAATCCCAAGTGACTCAAAGAATAGAGCTATGCTCCCCGGCAACGGCGCTAGAAAATAGTCTTGATAACCCACAAGTATAGGGGATCGTGACAGTTATCGAGGGTAGAGTATTCAACCCAAATTTATTGATTCGACACAATGGGAGCCAAAGAATATTCTCAAGTATTAGCAGTTGAGTTGTCAATTCAACCACACCTGGAAAACTTAATATCTTTAGCAAATTATTTAGTAGCAAAGTAGTATGGAAGTAACGGTAATAGTGGCGAAAGTAACAATAGCAGTTTTTGTAGTAATTGTAACAGTGGCAGCGGAAAAGTAACTAAGCAAAGATCAATATGTGAAAAGCTCATAGGCAATGGATCATTGATGGATAATTATGTCAGATGCGATTCCTCATGCAACAGTTATAACATAGGGTGACACAGAACTAGCTCTAGTTCATCAATGTAATGTAGACATGTATTCCGAATATAGTCATACGTGCTTATCGAAAAGAACTTGCCTGCCATCTTTTGTCCCACCCTCCCGTGGCAGCGGGTCCTATTGGAAACTAAGGGATATTAATGCCTCCTTTTAATAGAGTACTGGACCAAAGCATTAACACTTAGTGAATACATGAACTCCTCAAACTACGGTCATCACTGGGAGTGGTCCCGATTATTATCACTCCGGGGTTGCCGGATCATAACACATAGTAGGTGACTATTGACTTGCAAGATAGGATCAAGAACTCACATATATTCATGAAAACATAATAGGTTCAGATCTGAATTCATGGCACCCGGGCCCTAGTGACAAGCATTAAGCATAGCAAAGTCATATCAACATCAATCTCAGAACATAGTGGATACTAGGGATCAAACCCTAACAAAACAAACTTGATTACATGATAAATCTCATCCAATCCATCACCGTCCAGCAAGCCTATGATGGGATTACTCACGCAAGGCGGTGAGCATCATGCAATTGGTGATGGAGGATGGTTGATGATGACGACGGTGATGGATTCCCCTCTCCGGAGCCCCGAACGGACTCCAGATCAGCCCTCCCAAGAGAGATTAGGGCTTGGTGGCGGCTCCGTATCGTAAAATGTGATGAATCCTTCTCTCTGATTTTTTCTCCCCGAACGTGAATATATAGAGTTGGAGTTGATGTCGGTGGAGCCTCAGGGGGCCCACGAGGCAGGGGCGCGCAGGGGGTGGGCACGCCCTCCACCGTCGTGGACAGGGTGTGGCCCCCCTGATGCTGATTCTTTCGCCAATATTTTTTATAAATTCCAAAAATATTCTACGTGAAGTTTCAGGTCGTTCCGAGAAATTTTATTTCTGCACAAAAATAACACCATGGCAATTCTACTGAAAACAACATTAGTCCGGGTTAGTTCCATTCAAATCATGCAAGCTAGAGTCCGAAACAAGGGCAAAAGTGTTTGGAAAAGTAGATACGATGGAGACATATCAGTGGCGCTGCGGTTGTACCTTGCGGCGCAGCTGGGCACACTGATCGGCTCATCGATCATCCTGCTGATCCTCATCAGGAATGATCGAGCTCGGGACAACGTGCGGCTAGGTGCGGTGGCTCGAGATGTGGGAGAGGATGGTGGTGCACGGGGTGGTCCTACGCCACGCTTGATCCTCTGTCGCTTTGCGCCGGCGGAGTGATCGGGTGCTGCCATGGAATGGGGTGGCGACATGCCTGCGCCATGCAAGGCAGAGACGATGGTGGTGGTGGGGTCCAGATGCAGGTGAGGTGGTTGTACTAGCTCAGGAAGCACGCTGGGGTATGACGACATTTCACGGTTTGCTCCATGAAAAAGTAGGTGTCGAGGTAGAATCGGAGTTGAAATCTGTATTGGGTAGATGTACTGGATCGAGTGAAATTAAGTTGGCAGTGTTCCTCCAGAAATGAAATCGAGAAAAAGAATTATAGACGAGGAACTGCCAGACTGAAATGCCTCTACGAGGCTCTGGATCTGGAAACCTGGCACACAGGGTATGCACAGATAGAGAGGGATATGTGACTTTGTATTCCCCCGAGTACTGCCCTAAATGTACTTGTGGGTGAACCGGGTATGTGTGCAGTCTACAGTACAATCTAAACTAACAAACAGACAGATGCAACGAATATGCAAAGGAAAAACACATCAGACAAATCATACTGAAGTGTTTTAATGCTAGTGGGTATATGTACTCCTGGCCTACATATACCTACACCAGCGTGCATTTTATTGTAGACTCGAGACGAGTTAATGTTATTTAGTGTATGTGATCTACTGATTAAAATCTTGTTAGCAACACATTGCCAACCCTGTCAAACATTTCTGCTTGACAGAGAGACAATCAAAAACAAAACCAAAAGCAAGAAAGCATACATAAAACACATCATACGGGTTACAAATAGTGCAAGCATACAACAAAGCACAAAAGCGCTATAAAAGAAACAACTCAATCTGGGATACATAGTTCTACCCTCATATTGAGGATGAATAGACAGACTGACCTACTCGCAGAATCACCTGACTGCGTGACTACGGTCACCCAGAGGGCTGGTCTTGCTGGGGTTCTCCTGGAAGACGGAGACTGAGCCAATCTCCACCTTCATCGTCGGACACTTCTATGGGTTGGGGCTCAACTGCTGGGGGTGCGACTGAAGGAAATATGCCCTAGAGGCTATAATAAAGTTGTTATTTATATTTTTGATATAAATATAAATGTTTATTATTCATGCTAGAATTGTATTAACCGGAAACTTAGTACATGTCTGAATACATAGACAAACGAAGTGTCACTAGTATGCCTCTACTTGACTAGCTCGTTGAATCAAAGATGGTTAAGTTTCCTAGCCATGGACATGAGTTGTCATTTGATTAACGGGATCACATCATTAGAGAATGATGTGATTGACTTGACCCATTCCGTTAGCTTAGCATTTGATCGTTTAGTATATTGCTATTGCTTTCTTCATAACTTATACATGTTCCTGTGACTATGAGATTATGCAACTCCCGAATACCGGAGGAACACTTTGTGTGCTACCAAATGTCACAACGTAACTGGGTGATTATAAAGGTGCTCTACAAGTGTCTCCGATGGTACTTCTTGAGTTGGCATAGATCAAGATTAGGATTTGTCACTCCGATTATCGGAGAGGTATCTCTGAGCCCTCTCGGTAATGCACATCACTATAAGCCTTGCAAGCAATGTAACTAATGAGTTAGTTGCGGGATGATGCATTACGGAACAAGTAAAGAGACTTGCCGGTAACGAGATTAAACTAGGTATTGAGATACCAATGATCGAATCTCGGGCAAGTAACATACCGATGACAAAGGGAACAACGTATGTTGTTATGCGGTTTGACCGATAAAGATCTTCGTAGAATATGTAGGAGCCAATATGAGCATCCAGGTTCCGCTATTGGTTATTGACCGGAGACGTGTCTCGGTCATGTCTACATAGTTCTCAAACCCGTAGTGTCTGCACGCTTAATGTTAGGTGACGATTGGTATTATGAGTTTATGTGTTTTGATGTACCAAAGGTAGTTCGGAGTCCCGGAGTATGATCACGGTGAAGGAAATATGCCCTAGAGGCAATAATAAAGTTATTATTTATTTCCTTATATCATGATAAAAGTTTATTATTCATGCTAGAATTGTATTATCCGGAAACATAATACTTGTGTGAATACATAGACAAACTAAACGTCACTAGTGTGCCTCTACTTGACTAGCTCGTTAATCGAAGATGGTTATGTTTCCTAACCATAGACATGTGTTGTCATTTGATTAATAGGATCACATCATTAGGAGAATGATGTGATTGACATGACCCATTCCATTAGCCTAGCACCCGATCGTTTAGTATGTTGCTATTGCTTTCTTCATGACTTATACATGTTCCTATGACTATGAGATTATGCAACTCCCGTTTGCCGTAGGAACACTTTGTGTGCTACCAAACGTCACAACGTAACTGGGTGATTATAAAGGAGCTCTACAGGTGTCTCCAAAGGTACATGTTGGGTTGGCGTATTTCGAGATTAGGATTTGTCACTCCGATTGTCGGAGAGGTATCTCTGGGCCCTCTCGGTAATGCACATCACATAAGCCTTGCAAGCATTGCAACTAATGAGTTAGTTGCGAGATGATGTATTACGAAACGAGTAAAGAGACTTGCCGGTAACGAGATTGAACTAGGTATTGAGATACCGACGATCGAATCTCGGGCAAGTAACATACCGATGACAAAGGGAACAAAGTATGTTGTTATGCGGTCTGACCGATAAAGATCTTCGTAGAATATGTGGGAGCCAATATGAGCATCCAGGTTCCGCTATTGGTTATTGACCGGAGACATGTCTCGGTCATGTCTACATTGTTCTCGAACCCGTAGGGTCCGCACGCTTAACGTTACGATGACAGTTTCATTATGAGTTTATATATTTTGATGTACCGAAGTTTGTTCGGAGTCCCGGATGTGATCACGGACATGACGAGGAGTCTCGAAATGGTCGAGACATAAAGATTGATATATTGGACGGCTATATTCGGACACCGGAAGTGTTCCGGGTGATTTCGGAGAAAACCGGAGTGCTGGAGGGTTACCGGTACCCCCCCTGGGAGAAGTAATGGGCCTTATGGGCCCTAGTGGAGAGAGAGAGCGGCGGCCAGGGTGGGCCGCGCGCCCCCTCCCCCTCTGGTCCGAATTGGACTAGGAGAGGGGGGGCGGCGCCCCCTTTCCTTCTCCCTCTCCCCCTTCCTTTCCCCCTCCTAGTAGGAGTAGGAAAGAGGGGAGTCCTACTCCTACTAGGAGGAGGACTCCTCCTCCTTGGCGCGCCCAAGGGCCGGCCGGCCTCCCCCCTTGCTCCTTTATATACGGGGGCAGGGGGGCACCTCTAGACACACAAGTTGATCCTCGTGATCGTTTTCTTAGCCGTGTGCGGTGCCCCCCTCCACCATACTCCTCGATAATATTGTAGCGGTGCTTAGGCGAAGCCCTGCGACGGTAGAACATCAAGATCTTCACCATGCCGTCGTGCTGACGGAACTCTTCCCCGGCACTTTGCTGGATCGGAGTCCGGGGATCGTCATCGAGCTGAACGTGTGCTAAAACTCGGAGGTGCCGTAGTTTCGGTGCTTGATCGGTCGGGCCGTGAAGACGTACGACTACATCAACCGCGTTGTCATAACGCTTCCGCTGTCGGTCTACGAGGGTACGTAGACAACACTCTCCCCTCTCGTTGCTATGCATCACCATGATCTTGCGTGTGCGTAGGAATTTTTTTGAAATTACTACGTTCCCCAACAGTGGCATCCGAGCCTAGGTTTTATGCGTTGATGTTGTGCACGAGTAGAACACAAGTGAGTTGTGGGCGATATAAGTCATACTGCTTACCAGCATGTCATACTTTGGTTCGGCGGTATTGTTGGATGAAGCGGCCCGGACCGACATTACGCGTACGCTTACGCGAGACTGGTTCTACCGACGTGCTTTGCACACAGGTGGCTGGCGGGTGTCAGTTTCTCCAACTTTAGTTGAACCGAGTGTGGCTACGCCCGGTCCTTGCGAAGGTTAAAACAGCACCAACTTGACAAACTATCGTTGTGGTTTTTGATGCGTAGGTAAGATTGGTTCTTGCTTAAGCCCGTAGCAGCCACGTAAAACTTGCAACAACAAAGTAGAGGACGTCTAACTTGTTTTTGCAGGGCATGTTGTTATGTGATATGGTCAAGACATGATGCTAAATTTTATTGTATGAGATGATCATGTTTTGTAACCGAGTTATCGCAACTGGCAGGAGCCATATGGTTGTCGCTTTATTGTATGCAATGCAATCGCCCTGTAATGCTTTACTTTATCACTAAGCGGTAGCGATAGTCGTAGAAGCATAAGATTGGCGAGACGACAACGATGCTACGATGGAGATCAAGGTGTCGGGCCGGTGACGATGGTGATCATGACAGTGCTTCGAAGATGGAGATCGCAAGCACAAGATGATGATGGCCATATCATATCACTTATATTGATTGCATGTGATGTTTATCTTTTATGCATCTTATCTTGCTTTGATTGACGGTAGCATTTTAAGATGATCTCTCACTAATTATCAAGAAGTGTTCTCCCTGAGTATGCACCGTTGCGAAAGTTCTTCGTGCTGAGACACCACGTGATGATCGGGTGTGATAGGCTCTACGTTCAAATACAACGGGTGCAAAACAGTTGCACACGCGGAATACTCAGGTTATACTTGACGAGCCAAGCATATACAGATATGGCCTCGGAACACGGAGACCGAAAGGTCGAGCGTGAATCATATAGTAGATATGATCAACATAGTGATGTTCACCAATGAAGCTACTCCATCTCACGTGATGATCGGACATGGTTTAGTTGATTTGGATCACGTGATCACTTAGAGGATTAGAGGGATGTCTATCTAAGTGGGAGTTCTTTAGTAATATGATTAATTGAACTTAAATTTATCATGAACTTAGTACCTGATAGTATCTTGCTTGTTTATGTTTGATTGTAGATAGATGGCCCGTGCTGTTGTTCCGTTGAATTTTAATGCGTTCCTTGAGAAAGCAAAGTTGAAAGATGATGGTAGCAATTACACGGACTGGGTCCGTAACTTGAGGATTATCCTCATTGCTGCACAGAAGAATTACGTCCTGGAAGCACCGCTGGGTGCCAGGCCTGCTGCTGGAGCAACACCAGATGTTATGAACGTCTGGCAGAGCAAAGCTGATGACTACTCGATAGTTCAGTGTGCCATGCTTTACGGCTTAGAATCGGGACTTCAACGACGTTTTGAACGTCATGGAGCATATGAGATGTTCCAGGAGTTGAAGTTAATATTTCAAGCAAATGCCCGGATTGAGAGATATGAAGTCTCCAATAAGTTCTATAGCTGCAAGATGGAGGAGAACAGTTCTGTCAGTGAGCATATACTCAAAATGTCTGGGTATAATAATCACTTGATTCAATTGGGAGTTAATCTTCCAGATGATTGCGTCATTGACAGAATTCTCCAATCACTTCCACCTAGCTACAAGAGCTTCGTGATGAACTATAATATGCAAGGGATGAATAAGACAATTCCCGAGCTCTTCGCAATGCTGAAAGCTGCGGAGGTAGAAATCAAGAAGGAGCATCAAGTGTTGATGGTCAACAAGACCACTAGTTTCAAGAAAAAGGGCAAAGGGAAGAAGAAGGGGAACTTCAAAAAGAACAGCAAGCAAGTTGCTGCTCAGGAGAAGAAACCCAAATCTGGACCTAAGCCTGAAACTGAGTGCTTCTACTGCAAGCAGACTGGTCACTGGAAGCGGAACTGCCCCAAGTATTTGGCGGATAAGAAGGATGGCAAGGTGAACAAAGGTATATATGATATACATGTTATTGATGTGTACCTTACTAATGCTCGCAGTAGCACCTGGGTATTTGATACTGGTTCTGTTGCTAATATTTGCAACTCGAAACAGGGACTACGGATTAAGCGAAGATTGGCTAAGGACGAGGTGACGATGCGCGTGGGAAATGGTTCCAAAGTCGATGTGATCGCGGTCGGCACGCTACCTCTACATCTACCTTCGGGATTAGTATTAGACCTAAATAATTGTTATTTGGTGCCAGCGTTGAGCATGAACATTATATCTGGATCTTGTTTGATGCGAGACGGTTATTCATTTAAATCAGAGAATAATGGTTGTTCTATTTATATGAGTAATATCTTTTATGGTCATGCACCCTTGAAGAGTGGTCTATTCTTATTAAATCTCGATAGTAGTGACACACATATTCATAATGTTGAAGCCAAAAGATGCAGAGTTGATAATGATAGTGCAACTTATTTGTGGCACTGCCGTTTAGGTCATATCGGTGTAAAGCGCATGAAGAAACTCCATACTGATGGACTTTTGGAACCACTTGATTATGAATCACTTGGTACTTGCGAACCGTGCCTTATGGGCAAGATGACCAAAACACCGTTCTCCGGTACTATGGAGAGAGCAACAGATTTGTTGGAAATCATACATACAGATGTATGTGGTCCGATGAATGTTGAGGCTCGTGGCGGATATCGTTATTTTCTCACCTTCACAGATGACTTAAGCAGATATGGGTATATCTACTTAATGAAACATAAGTCTGAAACATTTGAAAAGTTCAAAGAATTTCAGAGTGAAGTTGAAAATCATCGTAACAAGAAAATAAAATTCCTACGATCTGATCGTGGAGGAGAATATTTGAGTTACGAGTTTGGTGTACATTTGAAACAATGCGGAATAGTTTCGCAACTCACGCCACCCGGAACACCACAGCGTAATGGTGTGTCCGAACGTCGTAATCGTACTTTACTAGATATGGTGCGATCTATGATGTCTCTTACTGATTTACCGCTATCATTTTGGGGTTATGCTTTAGAGACGGCCGCATTCACGTTAAATAGGGCACCATCAAAATCCGTTGAGACGACGCCTTATGAACTGTGGTTTGGCAAGAAACCAAAGTTGTCGTTTCTGAAAGTTTGGGGCTGCGATGCTTATGTGAAAAAGCTTCAACCTGATAAGCTCGAACCCAAATCGGAGAAATGTGTCTTCATAGGATATCCAAAGGAAACTATTGGATACACCTTCTATCACAGATCCGAAGGCAAGACTTTTGTTGCTAAATTCGGAAACTTTCTAGAGAAGGAGTTTCTCTCGAAAGAAGTGAGTGGGAGGAAAGTAGAACTTGATGAGGTAACTATACCTGCTCCCTTATTGGAAAGTAGTACATCACAGAAACCGGTTTCTGTGACACCTACACCAATTAGTGAGGAAGCTAATGATGATGATCATGAAACTTCAGAACAAGATACTACTGAACCTCGTAGATCAACCAGAGTAAGATCCGCACCAGAGTGGTACGGTAATCCTGTTCTGGAAGTCATGCTACTAGATCATGATGAACCTACGAACTATGGAGAAGCGATGGTGAGCCCAGATTCCGCAAAATGGCTTGAAGCCATGAAATCTGAGATGGGATCCATGTATGAGAACAAAGTGTGGACTTTGGTTGACTTGCCCAAAGATCGGCAAGCAATTGAGAATAAATGGATCTTCAAGAAGAAGACTGACGCTGACGGTAATGTTACTGTCTACAAAGCTCGACTTGTCGCAAAAGGTTTTCGACAAGTTCAAGGGATTGACTACGATGAGACCTTCTCACCCGTAGCGATGCTTAAGTCTGTCCGAATCATGTTAGCAATTGCCGCATTTTATGATTATGAAATTTGGCAGATGGATGTCAAAACTGCATTCCTGAATGGATTTCTGGAAGAAGAGTTGTATATGATGCAGCCAGAAGGTTTTGTCGATCCAAAGGGAGCTAACAAAGTGTGCAAGCTCCAGCGATCCATTTATGGACTGGTGCAAGCCTCTCGGAGTTGGAATAAACGCTTTGATAATGTGATCAAAGCATTTGGTTTTGTACAGACTTTTGGAGAAGCCTGTATTTACAAGAAAGTGAGTGGGAGCTCTGTAGCATTTCTGATATTATATGTAGATGACATATTACTAATCGGAAATGATATAGAATTTCTGGATAGCATAAAGGGATACTTGAATAAGAGTTTTTCAATGAAAGACCTCGGTGAAGCTGCTTACATATTGGGCATTAAGATCTATAGAGATAGATCAAGACGCTTAATTGGACTTTCACAAAGCACATACCTTGACAAAGTTTTGAAGAAGTTCAAAATGGATCAAGCAAAGAAAGGATTCTTGCCTGTGTTACAAGGTGTGAAATTGAGTAAGACTCAATGCCCGACCACTGCAGAAGATAGAGAGAAAATGAAAGATGTTCCCTATGCTTCAGCCATAGGCTCTATCATGTATGCAATGCTGTGTACCAGACCTGATGTATGTCTTGCTATAAGTCTAGCAGGGAGGTACCAAAGTAATCCAGGAGTGGATCACTGGACAGCGGTCAAGAACATCCTGAAATACCTGAAAAGGACTAAGGATATGTTTCTCATATATGGAGGTGACAAAGAGCTCATCGTAAATGGTTACGTTGATGCAAGCTTTGACACTGATCCGGACGATTCTAAATCGCAAACCGGATACGTGTTTACATTAAACGGTGGAGCTGTCAGTTGGTGCAGTTCTAAACAAAGCGTTGTGGCGGGATCTACATGTGAAGCGGAGTACATAGCTGCTTCGGAAGCAGCAAACGAAGGAGTCTGGATGAAGGAGTTCATATCCGATCTAGGTGTCATACCTAGTGCATCGGGTCCAATGAAAATCTTTTGTGACAATACTGGTGCAATTGCCTTGGCAAAGGAATCCAGATTTCACAAGAGAACCAAGCACATCAAGAGACGCTTCAATTCCATCCGGGATCTAGTCCAGGTGGGAGACATAGAGATTTGCAAGATACATACGGATCTGAATGTAGCAGACCCGTTGACTAAGCCTCTTCCACGAGCAAAACATGATCAGCACCAAAGCTCCATGGGTGTTAGAATCATTACTGTGTAATCTAGATTATTGACTCTAGTGCAAGTGGGAGACTGAAGGAAATATGCCCTAGAGGCAATAATAAAGTTATTATTTATTTCCTTATATCATGATAAAAGTTTATTATTCATGCTAGAATTGTATTATCCGGAAACATAATACTTGTGTGAATACATAGACAAACTAAACGTCACTAGTGTGCCTCTACTTGACTAGCTCGTTAATCGAAGATGGTTATGTTTCCTAACCATAGACATGTGTTGTCATTTGATTAACGGGATCACATCATTAGGAGAATGATGTGATTGACATGACCCATTCCATTAGCTTAGCACCCGATCGTTTAGTATGTTGCTATTGCTTTCTTCATGACTTATACATGTTCCTATGACTATGAGATTATGCAACTCCCGTTTGCCGGAGGAACACTTTGTGTGCTACCAAACGTCACAACGTAACTGGGTGATTATAAAGGAGCTCTACAGGTGTCTCCAAAGGTACATGTTGGGTTGGCGTATTTCGAGATTAGGATTTGTCACTCCGATTGTCGGAGAGGTATCTCTGGGCCCTCTCGGTAATGCACATCACATAAGCCTTGCAAGCATTGCAACTAATGAGTTAGTTGCGAGATGATGTAACGAGTAAAGAGACTTGCCGGTAACGAGATTGAACTAGGTATTGAGATACCGACGATCGAATCTCGGGCAAGTAACATACCGATGACAAAGGGAACAAAGTATGTTGTTATGCGGTCTGACCGATAAAGATCTTCGTAGAATATGTGGGAGCCAATATGAGCATCCAGGTTCTGCTATTGGTTATTGACTGGAGACATGTCTCGGTCATGTCTACATTGTTCTCGAACCCGTAGGGTCGGCACGCTTAACATTACGATGACAGTTTCATTATGAGTTTATATATTTTGATGTACCGAAGTTTGTTCGGAGTCCCAGATGTGATCACGGACATGACGAGGAGTCTCGAAATTGTCGAGACATAAAGATTGATATATTGGACGGCTATATTCGCACACTAGAAGTGTTCCGGGTGATTTCGGAGAAAACCGGAGTGCCGGAGGGTTACCGGAACCCCCCCCCCCCCCCCCGGAGAAGTAATGGGCCTTATGGGCCCTAGTGGAGAGAGAGGGGCGACCAGGGTGGGCTGCGCCCCCCTTCCCCCTCTAGTCCGAATTGGACTAGGAGAGGGGGGCGGCGCCCCCCTTTCCTTATCCCTCTCCCCCTTCCTTTCCCCCTCCTAGTAGGAGTAGGAAAGGGGAGTCCTACTCCTACTAGGAGGAGGACTCCTCCTCCTTGGCGCGCCCACGGGCCGGCCAGCCTCCCCCCTTGCTCCTTTATATACGGGGGTAGGGGGGCACCTCTAGACACACAAGTTGATCCTCGTGATCGTTTTCTTAGCCGTGTGCGGTGCCCCCCTCCACCATACTCCTCGATAATATTGTAACGGTGCTTAGGTGAAGCCCTGCGACGGTAGAACATCAAGATCGTCACCACGCTGTCGTGCTGATGGAACTCTTCCCCGACACTTTGCTGGATCGGAGTCCGGGGATTGTCATCGAGCTGAACGTGTGCTAAAACTTGGAGGTGCCGTAGTTTCGGTGCTTGATAGGTCGGGCCATGAAGACGTACGACTACATCAACCGCGTTGTCATAACGCTTCCGCTGTCGGTCTACGAGGGTATGTAGACAACACTCTCCCCTCTCGTTGCTATGCATCACCATGATCTTGCGTGTGCGTAGGAAATTTTTTGAAATTACTACGTTCCCCAACACACGGACATGATGAGGAGTCTCGAAATGGTCGAGACATAAAGATTGATATATTGGAAGCCTATATTTGGACATCGGAATA
Source organism: Triticum aestivum (assembly GCF_018294505.1). Classification (NCBI taxonomy): domain Eukaryota; kingdom Viridiplantae; phylum Streptophyta; class Magnoliopsida; order Poales; family Poaceae; genus Triticum; species Triticum aestivum. The sequence goes on along the minus strand of NC_057800.1, from coordinate 497,792,199 downwards.
GTTCCGGGTGAAATCGGGATTTTACCGGAGTACCGGGAGGTTACCGGAACCCCCGAGTAAGTGTATGGGCCTTATTGGGCCATAGTGGAGAGAGAGAGAGGAGACGAGGGTAGGCCGCACGCCCCCTCTCCCTCTGGTCCAAATTGGACTAGGGGGGCGGCGCCCCCCTTTCCTTGCTTCCTCTCTCCCCCTTCCTTCTCTCCTAGTCCAACTAGGGAAAGGGGGAATCCTACTCCCGGTGGGAGTAGGACTCCTCCAGGGTGCACCATAGAGGGCCGGCCCTCCCCCCTCCTCCACTCCTTTATATACGGGGGAAGGGGGCACCCCATAAACACACAAGTTGATCATTGATCTATTAGCCGTGTGTGGTGCCCCCCTCCACCATAATCCACCTTGGTCATATCATAGCGGTGCTTAGGCGAAGCCCTACGTCGGTAGCATCATCATCACCGTCATCACGCCTTCATGCTGACGGAACTCCCCCTCGAAGCTCTGTTGGATCATGAGTTCGTGGGATGTCACCGAGCTGAACGTGTGCTGAACTGGGAGGTGTCGTACGTTAGGTACTTGGATCGGTCGGATCGTGAAGACGTACGACTACATCAATCGCGTTGTCATAATGCTTCCGCTTACGGTCTACGAGGGTACGTGGACAACACTCTCCCCTCTCGTTGCTATGCATCACCATGATCTTGCGTGTGTGTAGGAATTTTTTTGAAATTAATTACTACGTTCCCCAACAGTGGTATCAGAGTCAGGTTTATGCGTAGATGTTATATGCATGAGTAGAACACGAGTGAGTTGTGGGTGATACTAGTCATACTGCTTACCAGCATGTCATACTTTGATTCAACGGTATTGTTGGATGAAGCGGCCCGGACCGACATTACGCGTACGCTTACGCGAGACTGGTTCTACCGACATGCTTCGCACACAAGTAGTTGGCGGGTGTCAGTTTCTCCAACTTTAGTTGAATCAAGTGTGGCTATGCCCGGTCCTTGTCAAGGTTAAAACAGTACATACTTGACAAAATATCGCTGTTGTTTTGATGCGTAGGTAAGAACGGTTCTTGCTCAGCCCGTAGCAGCCACATAAAACTTGCAACAACAAAGTAGAGGACGTCTAACTTGTTTTTGCAGGGCATGTTGTGATGTGATATGGTCAAGACATGATGCTAAATTTTATTGTATGAGATGATCATGTTTTGTAACAAAGTTATCAGCAACTGGCAGGAGCCATATGGTTGTTGCTTTATTATATGAAATGCAATCGCCATGTAATTGCTTTACTTTATCACTAAGCGGTAGCGATAGTCGTAGAAGCAATAGTTGGCGAGACAACAACCATGCTACGATGGAGATCAAGGTGTCGCGCCGGTGACGATGGTGATCATGATGGTGCTTTGGAGATGGAGATCGAAGGCACAAGATGATGATGGCCATATCATATCACTTATATTGATTGCATGTGATGTTTATCTTTTGTGCATCTTGTTTTGCTTAGATCGACGGTAGCATTATAAGATGATCTCTCACTAAATTTCAAGGTACAAGTGTTCTCCTTGACTATGCACCGTTGTGAAAGTTCGTCGTGCCGAGACACCACGTAATGATCGGGTGTGATAAGCTCTACGTTCACATACAGCGGGTGCAAGCCAGTGTTGCACACGCGGAATACCCGGGTTAAACTTACGAGCCTAGCATAAGCATATATGGCCTCGGAACACTGAGACCGAAAGGTCGAGCGTGAATCATATAGTAGATATTATCAACATAGTGATGTTCACTATTGAAAACTACTCCATCTCATGTGATGATCGGACATGGTTTAGTTGATATGGATCACGTGATCACTTAGATGATTAGAGGGATGTCTATCTAAGTGGGAGTTCTTAAGTAATTTGATTAATTGAACTTTAATTTATCATGAACTTAGTACCTGATAGTATTTTGCATGTCTATGATGTTGTAGATAGATGGCCCGTTCTGTTGTTCCGTTGAATTTTAATTTGTTCCTTGAGAAAGCAAAGTTGAAAGATGATGGTAGCAATTAGACGGACTGGGTCCGTAACTTGAGGATTGTCCTCATTGCTGCATAGAAGAATTACGTCCTGGAAGCACCGCTGAGTGCCAAACCTGCTGTAGGAGCAACGCCAGATGTTATGAACGTCTGGCAGAGTAAAGCTAATGACTACTCGATAGTTCAGTGTGCCATGCTTTATGGCTTAGAACCGGGACTTCAACGATGTTTTGAACATCATGGAGCATATGAGATGTTCCAGGAGTTGAAGTTAATATTTCAAGCAAAATGTCCGGATTGAGAGATATGAAGTCTCCAATAAGTTCTGCAGCTGTAAGATGGAGGAGAATAGTTTTGTTAGTGAGCATATACTCAAAATGCATGGGTATAACAATCACTTGATTCAACTGGGAGTTAATCTTCCGGATGATAGTGTCATTGACAGAGTTCTTCAATCATTGCCACCAAGCTACAAGATCTTCATGATGAACTATAATATGTGTCATGGATTTGTCACGGCAGATGTCCTAGTGTGAGGACTTAGTCCTGAGGCCAACGCATCTATGTGGTAGCTTGATAGGGGTTGAGCGGAATCGAGAGACGCAACACAAGACAAGGGTTTATACAGCTTCGGGCCCCGGGAAACATCATCCGGTAAGAACCCTACATGCTGTTTGTGGCTAGGTCTCATTATACTCATGAGAGGATTTGCCGTAAGCCGGCTCTCCTAGTTATGTCTAACCTAGAGATTATTCAACCTGTCCCTCTTGGGGTGCCCCGCCCCTCCTTATATAAGCTGAAGGGGCGGGTTACATGTAGAGTCCAACTCAGACTTTCATACTTAACCTTATTTTGACGTCTTACCATGGGCTTCTTAACGTCTTAGGCTTCTTACAATCTGGCTCTCAATCTGACTTACGGTCTGGCTTACGATCTAACTTACCATCTGGCTTACCGTATGGCTTAACATCTGCCGGCTTACATGACTGTGTCTGCCGGGTTACATGACTGTGTCTGCCGGGTTATATGACTATGTCTGCTGGCTTACAATGCTTAACTGTTCCCGCCGGCTTATAGTCTGCCAGGTCGCCAATGAAACATCAAGTCCCAGCCGGGTCATATCTCCGGCCGGGTCATACCGCGGGGTATATCCCTGACATTAGCCCCTAGTTTAATTTGGATTTATCCATGTTAAACTGATCCTGATCATCCTTAACTCCTTGTTGTTTCCTTCTTCAAAAATCCGGGTCAATAAGCCAACTTCATAATCAATTTGATGACGTTGGTTTATCACAGAGAGACTAAAGAATAACTCATTTGACTCAGCTCCCAATGCTTAAAAATATTGGTCTTGAAATACTCATGTGACCTTCAACCGGCTTAAAGATGAAAAAACTTGTCGGGTTTATAAATAGATGATGCCACGTCATAATTGTTGCCGATGCCGGGTCAACACTGAGAATTTTGAAGATTTCTCTCCCTCATATCCATATTACCTATAGCCCCCAAGTCTTAAGCAGAACAAAGTAATGACTTAAGACTTGCTTCAACAAAAATATTATCATTTTGAAGAAATCCATGTTGTTTATCTCAATCACTAGTCAAAACTGAGTATTCCACATATGTAGCCCCCAAGTGCCGGGTTGTCATGCTTGCAGCAACCTGGGACTTGAAATTGCCTTATGCTCATAAAAACTTCAACCAGTGTAGCCCCCAAGGGCCGGGTCATTATGCAATAATGAGCAGGGACTTTGTAAATACAATCATGTAGACTTTGAACAGTAACGTGTAGCCCCCAAGGGTCGGCTCAGTAAGATCATATTGAGCTGGGACTTTATATATATACTTCATTGAGGATAACATTATATGATGTAACCTCCATCATAGGGCTTGAACTCACATCCACAAGGTTAAGAGCTTTGTGCTTTATCAACTGAGCAATGGACCCTTCAATATAATGGATTTAACTTGTGTACCTTGAATTGTTGACAGGAGCAATTGGTAGCCCCCAAGGGTCGGCTCATTATGATATGATGATTCGGGTCTTCAATAAGGCTAGTAAAAATGATTTTGCATTAGCCCCCAAGTGTCATGGCGCATGCTTGCAGCGACATGAGACTTGCACATTTGATGTAATCTCAAGTTGAATAATGTAGCCCCCAAGTACCGGCCGTAAGCCTGCAGCGACTCGGGACTATTCCTTCCATTGTAGAATAATCATATACATTGATAAAATAATAGCCATTGTGCTTAAAGTGACTTTGAAAACCTCAATCATAATACTGGTTATTGATAACCATAATAAAAATCCAGCCATGTTGGCTATTAAATATTTGAATAATATAATCCGGTTTGGAAAACCGGTTCTTGTGATATTGAATCGTACTGTCGGTTTAGGATACCTGTGCAGTAAGGGTGATAACCCAATCTTTAGAAGCCAAGACTTCCAAATGTTTAATGATTTTCATATGCTGGCGACTTATTGTCCAAAGTCAAGCCGGGTTAAATAGAAACCACATATATATGCCTCTGATCTGAACAAAAAAGTCTCAAGACAAAATCACAGATTGTTTTCAAAAAACTTAAGCCAAATAGAAAGAAAAATCGAGGCTTCTGATTCGAATACGATTAGTAAACCATTCCAAAGGGGTTAAGCTAGGATTCGAATACGATCATGTAGCCCCCAGTGGCTTTGGCGTTGTGCCGATCAAGAGGGTACCGACAGCTGTGTTCTCTTTGGTTCAAATACGATCTATGTTTGAACAGGAAGCCCCCAAATGACCTTGAGAGGTTTTTAACGACCCTGATTCGAATACGATCCAAGTCGGTCCCAAAAGGGGTTAAGCTATGATACGAATACGATCAAGAAGCCCCCTAGTGAGTTTGGCAGTGTGCCGATCAAGAGGGTACCGACAACTATGTTCTCTTTGGTTCGAATACGACCTATGTTTGAACAGGAAGCCCCCAAATGACCTTGAGAGGTTTTTAACGACCCTGATTCGAATACGATCCAAGTCGGACCCAAAAGGGATCTTTATTTTGAGCCGGAAATTTTCTGACGGCCTTTAAATTTGCACCAATGTGGCAGTAGCCTCGGGTCCGGGTTATTTTTCCCTCCAATGACCCATAGTTCTTGAATTTACTGAAAACCGGCAACATTTGCTAAGTCATGTCATCATAGTTCCCGAGTCTCAAGAGGACTCAAGGAGTTGTCATGAGATTCTCCACAATTGACCGTGATATAGACCAGTTTGAGTCCTGCATGGGAGAACTTGCAAACCGGAGTAATTGCTCTTTTAAAGAAAACAAAATGTAATATAATATACTGGATGAATTTCACCTCATATGGTAGGCTGGAAATTATCCGTCGTGGAGTTGATGGTCACTATGGTGAAGCTGAAATCAATCACGAGCGACTCGGCTGCGGGAGCAGACAGATGAATCGGCCGCGGCGTTGTAAGCCAGTGCGGACGAGCAAGTTGTCCTCCTCATTGTAAGCCGGTGCGGGCGAGCAAATTTTCCTCCTCGTTGTAAGCCGGTGCGGACAAGCAAGTTGTCCTCCTTGTTGTAAGCCGACATGGACGTGTGAAACGGCCGCGAGAACGGACGTGCGAGTCGTCCGTGGCGTTGTAAGCCGGCGCGGACGTGTGAAACGGCCACGAGAATAGACGGGCGAGTCGTACGTGGCATTGTAAGCCGGTGCGGGAGTCTATTGAGTAAGGTCGACCACCTGTGCCTCCATCTCCACGGTATAATGCCACCTTGTAATGAGTAATTCTCCTGCATATAAATACAGCAGGGCAAAGTAGTTTTGCGTGGATGAATTAATATGTACTAAAAATAGATAGGCCAATAGCACCTAATACTTTTGTTGGGGAATATAAAGCTGATGCTGGATAATGTAGGCGCGTGCTCTCAGGTAACGCTTGCTTTGCAGGCAATAGGGACACGACTGTTGTCCAGTTTCTTGTCTGCTACTGCCTCAAAAATCGAGCCCAGCTGCGGATGTCACGATCTGGCTTTCAAAAAGGCAACCATGGCATAGGTGGGGCTTCATCAAGACTTGGAGCTTTTTTTATACTGCTGCATTATTTCCAAACACCAGTATCCAGAGTGACTGATTTTTGGCCTTCCCTGAAGCCTAATTAATTTTGTCCTCGCTTTAGTTGATGATGAGGGAGCTCGTGGTCATCTCTTATACATGCTTCTGCAACTCTGCTTCTGTTTTCTCCGCCTGGCAGCAGAACATGCGAGCGCAGGAGCGACCCTGGCCAGTGGGCAGGCGGCTCTGCCGTGGATGGCTCAAAGGCAAGTGGGAGCCGGCCATGGAGGCGGCTCAGAGTAGAAACGGACGGGGCTGTCAGGCCCGCGCTGGACAACCGGGGCGACGTCACGGCGAGTGGGCGGCGGCATGGAGTTGTGCGTAGGCGAGCTACTGATGAGGCCCCTGACCCGACGGGTCGAACAATGAGGGCACGACAGCCGCCGGACGGCTCAGCACAATGGGTCGCAGCGAAGGCAACCAGGCAACCGTTTGCGGTGACTCACGTCGGTTCGAAGGCGGGTCCACGGACGAATCATGGAGGCAACGGAGTAGTTTGGCGATGAAGCCGCAGCTCAGCGAGGCGATCGTCTCAGCGGAACCACGGGGGTGGTAGCGATGGAGTGGCTTGCCTGCCGGGTCTCAGCAGCGACCACACAGCGTTGGCTTAGAGGCGACTTGGAGCGGAATCGTGTCCGTGGTGGCGGCTCACAAATGGCAGACGGGCTCCGGTGACCCGGCAAGGAGTGACGGTGTTTTAATGCAGCCGTATGTTGATAGCCATTCTAAACAGGCGGCTCGGCGAGGGCTCAGGCAGGCTATGACGGCTCAGACGTTGTGTACGTAAGTTGTGCAGGGGGGCGCTGACTCCGGTGCGGCGATGGTTACTTGAGTACAAGGCGGAGGTGACTTGGCGGCAGCTCAGACCTGTTGCAGCTGAGGGGAAGCTGCTCATGGTGCAGTCGAAGAGGCGCCAGCGAGTTGAACGACGAGAGCGCAACGGCGACGGCCGGCCCGGAGGCGATGGGAGACCCTGGCGAGTCGGAGGCGACGGCGCAGCCGGGTCAAAGCCGTGGCGGGTTACCACAGGCCACAGAGGCGAGTGACGGCGGAGGAGCAGGGCGACTCGGAGCGGCAGGGTCGAACGACCTGCGATTCAGGCGACAGCCGGCGGCTCAGAACAGCAATGACGGCACCGGTGGTTTGCAGGCAACAATCGACGGCCGGCGGCTCACGTCAATGGCGGGGACAACTCAAGGCCGGGGCGGCTCGGCAGCAGAAACTCAATCGGCTGTGGCGTCCGGGTCATGGCTCACTTGACGCCTAACAACGGAGCGGCTGCTGGTGACTCAATGAAGCAGCAGAAGCGGCTCAGTGTAGGCGGAGGCAGCGCTGAAGCGACGGAACGGGCAGGGGTGCCTACAGCGGAGCGAGGCGGCTCACACCAGGGCGGCTCCACGCAGAAGGCAGAAGGGGGCCCGTGAGGCGACTGTGGTGACTTGGGGTAAGGGCCGACGGGGGTGGCACCTGACGCAGGCCTGCAGCGTCGCCTTGTAACAGCGCAAATTGGCGGGTTGCAACAGAGGACGGACCGCTCCGGCGACTCGCGGAGGCAGTGACTTGAAGCCCGCGGTGGCGGCTTGAGGCGGGAAGCAATGCGAGGGGACGCACCGGCGACTCGGCAGCTCGGGGCCGACCAAGGCATAGGCGGCAGTTTGGCGGCGGAGCAACACGGAGGCGGAGGGACGAGGAGGCGGCGGCCGCAAAGGGGATGATGGCGCTAGAAGGATGACTCGACGGTTGCTGGCGCACGAGCAAGGCCACGGCGTAGGGGCGGAAGAAACCGGGCTGTGTTGTAGCAAGTCGTCAAGTCGGGTCCTTGGTGAGGCATGGCGACGAGGCTGTAGCAACTCGGGGTGTGGTAGCGGTAGAAAGCACGTAGGCAGAGCATGAGTGAAGTCTATTTTAAACCCTGATTTCGTAGAGTGTGACGCAAATGAACCCTCATGTCTAAATCCCTGAAGTTGATACCCTATACTCTTCGATCACGATCAAATCAAACCTTGAATCCGTTTGGCGCACCGGAAAAATAATTATCCCGATCAAGATCACTCGCCACAGTCACTGACCACCCAGGTCCATATGTCTTCACCTTCTATCTTCTAATCTCTCTGTCTTTCTCAACAACCAATGCTCGAAGTTCTACACAATCTGGAGCTATCTTGATTATTTCCAAGCAAGATGCGCACGCAGCCACGTACATGACGTAGGCCGCCCCCTGCCTTGATCGATTCTTTGCTGGAAACAAACAAGCAACGCATGCACCCGAGATGTAGTGTGCGCAGACAGCCGCAACATACTAGCAAGTCCAACTCGTCCAAGTCCACGGTGAGGCCAATGCACCCAGCGTACTCGAGGACGACCCTGATGCGCGCATCATGATTTGGGTTGACTGACTCGTGTGCGGCCGTGCATCCGTACCTTTGCTCGTTCTGGGCGCATTGGCCGAGAGCCGCACGACGTGCCCAACCCTGCCGCAGGGGCGGCAAGGCGGACGGAGGGGAGGCCGCGTGCAACCGACGCAGACAAAGGAATGATGCACCAGCAACCACGAGCGGGGAGGTGACGGCATCTGTTGTTTTCCTCGCGCTCGCGCGGAGGTGAAGCCGCAGGTCAAGGATCTCTGGAAAAACCGATGGTCCGCCAAATGAAAGATCTCCAGGGCGCCGTCGAGATCGGGTTCCGGCGTCCTAAATGCGCAGCTCCACGCGCTGACCTCGTGGCCGTGATCGTCATACTTGCTATTCCAGGAAGAAGATGGACGCTTAGGAGAGAGTAGGGGAGATTGAGGAAGAAGATAAAATATGACATGTAGGACCGTGTAGTACGTGAGAGAAACAACCGATCCCGATCAGGATTGTCCTTCCAAACAAGTATAGGATGAGTCTAGGGTTTAGATTGACCGGGATTAAGAAGTATAGGATACAAATTTCAAGAATTTAGACGTGAGGGTTCATTAATGTCACACTCTATGAAATCAGGGTTTAAAATAGACTTCACTTGCAGAGCATAGCCACGGCGGAGGTGATTTGTTGCCGAGGCGGGCGAGGGCGTCTCGAGGCCACAGCGGCGGGTCAAAGCCCCGGTGGCGACTCACAATTGGTTCAGAGTTACATCAGAGGGCTAGATCGAGGCAGAGCTCGTACGGCCAAGCGAATCTGAGGCGAAGGAGGCCCATTGAGGTGGAGGCACCGGCTATAATGACGGCAAGGTCCGGGTTGCGGTCGGTTCGGAACACGGTGGTTTGATCAAGGAGCACCAGGGAGGACGAGGACCGGATATGGAGGCGACGGGACCGGGCGCTTTCGAAACACGGCCGCTGGGGTCAGAGGAATCCGGGTCGCGACCGGCTCTATCTCCGGATCATAAATGCTTTGACCGAACTATCCTTTAACCTGATTGTCTTCAACGTAGATTGAATCCTTGCTTGATGCTGACATATATTGGATCAAAAATCTCAGAACTCTTCCATGGCCATTGACGGTAGTACTTCTTGCCGCGGTTGCAGGCGGCTTAATAACTCCTTTTGTTATGACACGGAGACCGCAGCAAAACACATCAACTTGATGTATTATACCGCCGCCGGCGGTGGCTCATCAGCGAACCCTAACTTCTTAGATGATATTCTTTCCGGTGTTGATTTTTCTTTGCCTGGTCAATCGTGAGCTTCTAGATCCCTCAAAGAAATCTCTCCTAGAACTCAACACCACTGTGCGCTCACCCCACAGTGGGCGCCAATTGTCGTGGATTTGTCACGACAGATGTCCTAGTGTGAGGACTTAGTCATGAGGCCAACGCATCTATGTGGTAGCTTGAGAGGGGTTGAGAGGAATCGAGAGACGCAACACAAGTCAAAGGGTTTAGACAGCTTCGGCCCCGGAAAACATCATCCGATAAGAACCCTACATGCTGTTTGTGGCTAGGTCTCATTATACTCATGAGAGGAGTCGCCGTAAGCCGACTCTCCTAGTTATGTCTAACCTAGAGATTATTCAACCCGTCCCTCTTGGTCTGCCCCGCCCCTCCTTATATAAGCTGAAGGGGCGGGTTACATGTAGAGTCCAACTCGGACTTTAAGACTTAACCTTATTTTGACGTCTTACCATGGGCTTCCCACCATGGGCTTCATAACGTCTTGGCCTTCTTACAATCTGGCTCTCAATCTGACTTACGGTCTGGCTTACGATCTGACTTACCATCTAGCTTACCATCTGGCTTACCGTCTGGCTTAACATCTGCCGGCTTAACTGTCCGGCTTACATGACTGTGTCTGCCGGGTTACATGATTGTGTCTGCTGAGTTACATGACTGTGTCTGTCGGGTTATATGACTGTGTCTGCCGGCTTACAATGCTTAACTGTTCCCGCTGGCTTATAGTCTGCCAGGTCACCAATAAAACATCAAGTCCCAGCCGGGTCATATCTCCGGCCGGGTCGCACCGCGGGGTATATCCCCGACAATTTGCAAGGGATGGATAAGACAATTCACGAGCTCTTCGCGATGCTAAAGGTTGTGGAGGTAGAAAACAACAAGGACCATCCAGTGTTGATGGTCAACAAGACCACCAGTTTCAAGAAAAAGGGTAAAGGGAAGAAGGGGAACTTCAAGAAGAACGGCAAGCAAGTTGCTGCTCAAGTGAAGAAGCCCAAGTCTGGACCTAAACCTGAGATTGAGTGCTTCTACTACAAAGGGACTGATCACTGGAAGCGGAACTGCCCCAAGTATTTGGCGGATAAGAAGGATGGCAAGGTGAACAAAGGTATATGTGATATACATGTTATTGATGTGTACCTTAGTTGCTCGCAGTAGCACCTGGATATTTGATATTGGTTCTGTTGCTAATATTTGCAACTCGAAACAGGGACTACGGATTAAGCGAAGATTGGCTAAGGACGAGGTGACGATGCATGTGGGAAATGGTTCCAAAGTCGATGTGATCGCGGTCGGCACACTACCTCTACATCTACCTTCGGGATTAGTTTTAGACCTGAATAATTGTTATTTGGTGCCACGTTAAGCATGAACATTATATCTGGATCTTGTTTGATGCTAGACGGTTATTCATTTAAATCTGAGAATAATGGTTGTTCTATTTATATGAGTAATATATTTTACGGTCATGCACCCTTGAAGAGTGGTCTATTTATATTGAATCTCGATAGTAGTGATGCACATATTCATAATATTGAAGCCAAAAGATGCAGAGTTGATAATGGTAGTGCAACTTATTTGTGGCACTGCCGTTTAGGTCATATTGGTGTAAAGCACATGAAGAAACTCCATACTGATGGACTTTTGGAATCACTTGATTATGAATCACTTGGTACTTGCGAACTATGCCTCATGGGAAAGATGACTAAAACGCCATTCTCCGGAACAATGGAGTGAGCAACAGATTCGTTGGAAATCATACATACTGATGTATGTGGTCCGATGAATGTTGAGGCTTGCGACGGGTATCGTTATTTTCTCACCTTCACAGATGATTTGAGCAGATATGGGTATATCTACTTGATGAAGCATAAGTTTGAAGAATTTGAAAAGTTCAAAGAATTTCAGAGTGAAGTGGAAAATCATCGTAACAAGAAAATAAAGTTTCTACGATCTAATCGTGCAGGGGAATATTTGAGTTTGGTCTTCATTTGAAAGAATGCGGAGTAGTTTCTCAACTCACGCCACCCGGAACACTAGAGCGTAATGGTGTGCCCGAACGTTGTAATCGTACTTTACTAGATATGGTGTGATCTATGATGTCTCTTACTGATTTACCGCTATCATTTTTGGGTTATGCTTTAGAGACGGCTGCATTCACGTTAAATAGGGCACCATCTAAATCCGTTGAGACAACACCTTGTGAACTATGGTTTGGCAAGAAACCAAAGTTATCGTTTCTTAAAGTTTGGGGCTATGATGCTTATGTAAAAAAGCTTCAACCTGATAAGCTCGAACCCAAATCGGAGAAATGTGTCTTGATACGTCCATTTTGCATCATGCTTTTATATCGATATTTATCGCATTATGGATTGTTATTTCACTTTATATCACAATACTTATGGCCATTCTCTCTTATTTTACAAGGTTTACATAAGGAGGGAGAATGCCGGCAGCTGGAATTCTAGGCTAGAAAAGGAGCAAATATTAGAGACCTATTCTGCGCAACTCCAAAAGTCCTGAAACTCCACGGAACGTCTTAAAAAATAAAGAAAAATCCACGCCAAAGATGAAGGCCAGGGGCCCCACACCCTTCTCACGAGGGTGGGGGCGCCCCCCTAGGGCGCGCCCCTACCTCGTGGGCCCCTTGGTGGCTCTCCGATGCCCATCTTCTCCTATATGAGGTCTTTCGATGAGAAAAAAATAAGGAGTAACTTTTCGGGACGAGACTCCGCCGCCACGAGGCGGAACCTTGGCGGATCCAATCTAGAGCTCCGGCAGAGCTGTTCTGCCGGGGATACTTCCCTCCCGGAGGGGGAAATCATCACCAGGGTCATCACCAACGCTCCCCTCATCGGGAGAGGGCAATCCCCATCAACATCTTCACCAGCACCATCTCATCTCCAAACCCTAGTTCATCTCTTGTATCCAATTCGTGCCTCAAAGTCCGGGATTGGTGCTAGTAGGTTGCTAGTAGTGTTGATTACTCCTTGTAGTTGATGCTAGTTGGTTTAATTGGTGGAAGATCATATGTTCAGATCCTATATGCATATTATTACCCCTCTGATTATGAACATGAATATGATTTGTGAGTAATTACGTTCGTTCCTGAGGACAAGGGAGAAGTCTTGCTATGAGTAGTCATGTGAATTTGGTATTCGTTTGATATTTTGATAAGATGTATGTTGTCTAGCCTCTAGTGGTGTTATGTGAACGTCGACTACATAACACTTCACCATTATTTGGGCCTAGAGGAAGGCATTGGGAAGTAATAAGTAGATGATGGGTTGCTAGAGTGACAGAAGCTTAAACCCTAGTTTATGCGTTGCTTCGTAAGGGGCTGATTTGGATCCACATGTTTCATGCTATGGTTAGGTTTACCTTAATACTTTTGTTGTAGTTGCGGATGCTTGCAATAGAGGTTAATCATAAGTGGGATGCTTGTTCAAGTAAGAACAGCATCCAAGCACCGGTCCACCCACATATCAAATTATCAAAGTATCGAACGCGAATCATATGAACGTGATGAAAACTAGCTTGACGATATTCCCATGTGTCCTCGGGAGGGCTTTTCCTATTATAAGAGTTTGTTCCGGCTTGTCCTTTGCTACAAGAAGGATTGGGCCACCTTGATGCACTTTATTTACTTTTGTTACTTGTTACTCATTACAATTTATCCTATCACAAAACTATCTGTTACCACTTATTTCAGTACTTGCAGAGAATACCTTGCTGAAAACCGCTTATCATTTCCTTCTGCTCCTTGTTGGGTTCGACACTCTTACTTATCGAAAGGACTACGATAGATCCCCTATACTTGTGGGTCATCAAGACTCTTTTCTGGCGCCGTTGCCGGGGAGTGTAGCGCCTTTGGTAGGTGGAATTTGGTAAGGAAAAATTTATATAGTGTGCTGAAATTTACTGTCACTTGTTACTATGGAAAGTAATTCTCTGAGGGGCTTGTTCGGGGTATCTTCACCCCGTCCAGTAGAGCAAAGAGTTGCTCCTCAACCTACTGAACCTATTGAAAATGAAATTCCTTATGAGTATCCTTCGGGTATGATAGAAAAACTGCTAGCTGATTCTTTTACAGGAGATGGAACAAAGCATCCTGATGAGCACTTAATATATGTGGATGAAGTTTGTGGATTATTTAAGCTTGCAGGTATACCCGATGATGTTGCTAAGAAGAAGGTCTTCCCTTTTTCTTTGAAGAGAGACGCATTGGTATGGTATAGGCAATGTGATGATATGAGATCATGGGACTATAAAAGAATGAAGTTGGAATTTCATCAAAAGTATTACCCTATGCATCTTGTTCATCGTGATCGCAATTATATATATAATTTATGGCCTCGCGAAGGAGAAAGCATCGCTCAAGCTTGGGGGAGGCTTAAATCAATGTTATATTCATCCCCCAATCATGAGCTCCAAAGAGAAATAATTATGCAAATTTTTTATGCTCGGCTTTCTGAAAACAATCGCAACATGCTCGATACTTCTTGTGCTGGCTCTTTTATGATGAAGACTATTGAATTCAGATGGAATTTATTGGATAGAATTAAACACAACTCTGAAGATTGGGACCTCGACGAAGGTAAGGAGCTAGGTATGACTCCTAAGTTTGATTGTGTTAAATCTTTTATGGATACCGATATTTTCCGTAAGTTTAGCACTAAATATGGACTTGACTCTGAGATAGTAGCTTCTTTCTGTGAATCTTTTGCTACTCATGTTGATCTCCCTAAGGAGAAGTGGTTTAAATATCATCCTCCCATAGAAGTAAAAGTAGCTGCACCTATTAAAGTTGAAGAAAAGACTGTCACTTATAATGATCCTATTGTTCCTACTTCTTATATTGAGAAACCACCTTTCCCTGTTAGAATAAAGGATCATGCTAAAGCTTCAACTGTTGTTCGTAAAAGCAATATTAGAACTTATACACCTCCTGAGCAAGTTAAAGTAGAACCTAATATTGCTATTGTTAAAGATCTCTTGTCTGATAATATTGATGGGCATTTTATTCAGTTCGAAGGTGAAACTGCTAGAATTGCTAAGCCTTATGCTAAAGATAAACATAGACTTATGGTAGGCGTGCATGTTATTTCTGTTAAAATAGGAGATCATTGTTATCATGGCTTATGTGATATTGGTGCTAGTGCTAGTGTTATACCGCATACTTTATATGAAGAAATTAAGAATGAAATTGCACCTGCTGAGTTAGAAGATATTGATTCACAATTAAACTTGCCAATAGAGATACTATTTCAGCAATGGGAATTGTTAGAGATGTTGAAGTCTTGTGTGGGAAAACTAAATATCCTGCTGATTTTCTTGTTCTTGGTTCCCCACAAGATAGCTTTTGTCCCATTATATTTGGTAGACCCTTCTTAAATACTGTCAATGCTACCATAGATTGCACAAAGAATGTTGTTACTGTTGGCTTGGATGATATGGTTCATGAGTTTAATTTCTCTAAATTTAGTAAACAACATCGTGAGAAAGAATTACCTAGTAAGGATGAGATTATTGGTCTTGCTTCTATTGTCGTACCTCCTAGTGATCCTTTAGAACACTATTTGCTAGACCATGAAAATGATATGTTCATGAATGAAAGAAGGGAAATAGATGAAGTATTCTTTAAATAGGAACCTATTCTGAAACACAATTTGCATGTTGAAATCCTAGGGGATCCTCCTCCACCCAAGGGTGATCCCGTGTTTGAGCTTAAACCTTTGCCTGATAATCTTAAATATGCTTATCTTGATGAAAAGAAGATATATCCTGTTATTATTAGTGCTAACCTTTCAGAGCATGAAGAAGAAAGATTATTGAAAACTCTGAAGAAGCATCATGCTGCTATTGGATATACTCTTGATGATCTTAAGGGCATTAGTCCCACTCTATGTCAACATAAAATAAATTTGGAAGCAGATGCCAAACCAGTTCGTGATCCTCAACGACGTCTGAATCCTAAAATGAAAGAAGTGGTAAGAAAAGAAATACTAAAGCTTCTGGAGGCAGGTATAATCTATCCCGTTACTGATGGTGAGTGGGTAAGTCTTGTTCATTGTGTCCCTAAGAAGAGAGGTATTATTGTTGTTCCTAATGATAAAGATGAATTGATTCCACAAAGAATTATCACAGGTTATAGGATGGTAATTGATTTCCGGAAATCAAATAAAGCTACTAAGAAAGATCATTACCCCTTACCTTTTATTGATCAAATGCTAGAAAGATTATGCAAACATACACACTATTGCTTTCTAGATGGTTATTCTGGTTTCTCTCAAATACCTGTGTCGGCTAAAGATCAATCAAAGACTACTTTTACATGCCCTTTTGGTACTTTTGCCTATAGACGTATGCCTTTTGGTTTATGTAATGCACCTGCTACCTTTCAAAGATGCAGGATGGCTATATTCTCTGACTTTTGTGAAAAGATTTGTGAGGTTTTCATGGACGACTTTTCCGTCTATGGTTCCTCTTTTGACGATTGCTTGAGCAATCTTGATCGAGTTTTGCAGAGATGTGAAGCAACTGATCTTGTCTTGAACTGGGAAAAGTGCCACTTTATGGTTAATGAAGGTATTGTCTTGGGGCACAAAGTTTCTGAAAGAGGTATTGAAGTTGATAAAGCCAAGGTTGATGCTATTGAAAAGATGCCATGTCCCAAGGACATCAAAGGTATAAGAAGTTTCCTTGGTCACGCCGGATTTTACAGGAGGTTCATTAAGGACTTCTCAAAAATTTCTCGGCCTCTGACTAATTTATTGCAAAAAGATATACCATTTGTCTTTGATGATGATTGTGTAGAAGCATTTGAAATACTTAAGAAAGCATTAGTCTCTGCACCTATTGTTCAGCCACCTGATTTGAATTTACCCTTTGAAATTACGTGTGATGCTAGTGATTATGCTGTAGGTGTTGTTCTAGGGAAAAGAGTTGATAAGAAATTAAATGTTATCCATTATGCTAGTAAGACTCTAGACAATGCTCAAAGAAATTATGCTACTACTGAAAATGAACTTTTAGCAGTTGTATTTGCTTGTGATAAGTTCAGATCTTATATTGTTGATTCTAAAGTAACTATTCACACTGATCATGCTGCTATTAAATATCTTATGGAAAAGAAAGATGCTAAACCTAGACTTATTAGATGGGTTCTCTTGCTACAAGAATTTGATTTGAATATTGTTGATAGAAAGGGAGCTGAGAACCCCGTTGCGGACAACTCATCTAGGTTAGAAAATATTCTTGATGACCCACTACCTATTAATGATGACTTTCCTGATGAACAATTAAATGTTATAAGTACTTGTCATAGTACTCCATGGTATGCTGATTATGCTAACTATATTGTTGCTAAGTTTATACCACCTAGCTTCACATACCAGCAAAAGAAAAGGTTTTTCTATGATTTAAGACATTACTTTTGGGATGACCCACATCTTTATAAAGAAGGAGTAGATTGTGTTATTAGACGTTGTGTACCTGAGCATGAACAGGAACAGATCCTACGCAAGTGTCATTCCAAGTCTTATGGGGGACACCACGCTGGAGATAGAACTGCACATAAGGTATTGCAATCTGGTTTTTATTGGCCTACTCTCTTCAAGGATGCCCGTAAGTTTGTCTTGTCTTGTGATGAATGTCAAAGAATTGGTAATATTAGTAGACATCAAGAAATGCCTATGAATTATTCACTTGTTATTGAACCGTTTGATGTTTGGGGCTTTGATTATATGGGACCTTTTCCTGTCTCTAATGGATACACACATATTCTAGTTGCTGTTGATTACGTTATTAAGTGGGTAGAAGCTATTCCAACTAGTAGTGCTGATCATAACACTTCTATTAAAATGCTTAAGGAAGTTATTTTCCCGAGGTTTGGAGTCCCTAGATATTTAATGACTGATGGTGGTTCACACTTTATTCATGGTGCTTTCCGTAAAATGCTTGCTAAATATGATGTTAGTCATAGAATTGCATCTCCTTATCACCCACAGTCTAGTGGTCAAGTAGAATTGAGCAATAGAGAGCTCAAATTAATTTTGCAAAAGATTGTTAATAGGTCTAGAAATAATTGTTCTGAGAAACTTGATGATGCATTATGGGCTTATAGAACTGCATATAAAAATCCTATGGGTATGTCTCCGTATAAAATGGTTTATGGAAAAGCATGTCACTTACCTCTCGAACTAGAACATAAGGCATATTGGGATACTAAAGAGCTCAACTATGATTTTAAACTTGCCGGTGAGAAGAGGTTATTTGATATTAGCTCACTTGATAAATGGAGAACCCAAGCTGATGAACATGCCAAGTTGTTTAATGAAATGGTTAAAAGATGGCATGACAAAAGGATACAAAAGCGTGAGTTTAATGTAGGTGATTATGTATTGCTATACAACTCTCGTTTAAGATTTTTTGCAGGAAAACTTCTCTCTAAATGGGAAGGCCCCTACGTCATCGAAGAGGTCTATCGTTCCGGTGCCATAAAAATGAACAACTTCGAGGGTACAAATCCGAAGGTGGTAAATGGTCAAAGAATTAAACATTATATCTCAGGTAATCCCATAAATGTTGAAACCAATATTATTGAAACCATAACCCCGGAGGAATACATAAGGGACACCTTCTGGAACGTTTCTGACTCCGAAAAGGAATAGGTATGTGGTACAGTAAGTAAACCGACTCCAAAACAATTTCTAAGGCAATATTTCTCCGTTTTGGAATATTTAGAAAAATAGAAAAATAAGTAGCAGTCCGGGAAGGACACGAGGGCCCCACGAGGGTGGTGGGCACGCCCTACCCCCTGGGCGCGCCCCCTACCTCGTGACCACCTCGTGTGCCTTCCGAACTCCGTTTTCTTGCACGTTACGTATTTTGGTCGGTAAAAATTCATTATATATTCTCCCGGAGGTTTTGACTCCCGTATCACATAAACCTCCTCTATTCTTGTTTCGAGATGTTTTCTGTCAGGGTTTCCCAGGCTAGGCATCATGTCGTCTCCCTCCTCCAACAATGGTAACAACGATGCTTGGCTAATGAAGATATATCTGAAGAGGGAAGAACCCACGAGGGTCAACAAGGATGAAAGTATCAAGAAGGCCATGGAGGATCAAGCTCCGGCAGCAAAAGACACCCTTCAACTTGATCATAACCTTCTTACCCCAACTGAGATCGAAGCTTTCAAGATGATTGAGTTAGCTCGTATACAAAACAAGTATCTCACACAAGAAAATATTTTGTTGAAAGCATATTGTCGCACTCAAGGGCATTACTCGCAAGCTGGAGGACCTCTTACGCTCGATGTGCAATTATCCATCACCTCCACCGTCTCCTCCAACAAAGAAGAATTGAGCATCTGGGTATGGGCACTCCCCTTGGCAACTGCCAAGCTTGGGGGAGGTGCCCCGGTATCGTATCACAATCACAACTCCTATCTTTACCGTTTTTCTTAGTTCGATCTTATTAGTAGTATCTTGATCTAGTAGAATAAAGTTTATGGCATGATCTAGTTTTGAGTTTTGCTTTATGATCTCTCTATGTAATCGAGTCCGTGAGCTATATATAATAAAGATTAGTGTTGAGTCAAGGGCTTGATTATTTTTCCATGATCTTGGGTGAATAAAAGAAAGAAGAAAAGAATAAAAAGAAACAAAAAGTTCATATTGATCTTATTGAGAGTAATGACTTCACATAGAAAGAGTATGATGATTAAAAGTTGTTGGGAGTTGGCAGACATAGCTTTGGTCATTGTTGCAATTAATAGGAAGTCATAAGGAAAGAGAGGTTTTCACATATAGATATATTATCATTAACATCTTTTATGATTGGGAGCACTCATTAAAATATGACATGCTAAAGAGTTGATGTTGGACAAGGAAGACAACGTAATGAGTTATGTATTTCTTATATATGAGATAAAGTATGTTGTCATGGTTCCTCTAACTTGTTGAGCTTGCCTTTCCCCCTCTTGCTAGCTAAATTCTCAGCACCAAGAAGAAATACTACTTGTGCTTCCAAAATCCCTAAACAAGTTTTGCCATGAGAGTCCATCATATCTACCTATGGATTGAGTAAGATTCTTCAAGTAAGTTGTCATCGGTGCAAAGCAATAAAAATTGCTCTAAATATGTATGATTGATTGGTGTGGGAAAATAAGCTTTATATGATCTTGTGATGTGAAAGTAATAAAAGCGACGGACTGCATAATAAAGGTTCATATCACAAGGGGCAATATAAAATGACGTTCTTTCGCATTGAGATTTTATGCATCCAACCATAAAAGCGCATGGCAACCTCTGCTTCCCTCTGCGAAGGGCCTATCTTTTATTATTATCTTCTACCTTATGCAAGAGTCACGGTGATCTTCACCTTTCCTTTTTCATTTTATCCTTTGGCAAGCTCAGCATGTTGGAAAGAACATGATATATATAAATATATATATATATATATATATAATTGGATGTAGGCGAGCATGAACCATTATTGTTGACATTACCCTTGAGGTAAAAGGTTGTGGGGCAAAACTATAAGCCCCTATCTTTCTTTGTGTCCGATTAAAACTCTGTAACCACAAGTATCACGTGAGTGTTAGCAATTATGGAGGACTAAATGATAGTTGAGTATGTGGACTTGCTTTTTAGCTCTGACATAGACTCTTTCCGATGTTATGATAAATTGCAATTGCTTCAATGACTAAGATTATAGTTTGTTGGAACCCAATAAGGTTTATGATTTATACTTTTGCATTGTGAATAGATCATCACTTGAACATAAGTAATCATATGACAACCTATATATGTTGCTGTTATAAGAATAATCATGATGCCTTCATGTCCGTATTTTATTTTTATCGACGCCTCTACCTCTAAACATGAGGACATATTTATTGTTATCGGCTTTTCGCTTGAGGACAAGCGAGGTCTAAGCTTGGGGGAGTTGATACGTCCATTTTGCATCATGCTTTTATATCGATATTTATCGCATTATGGACTATTATTTCACTTTATATCACAATACTTATGGCTATTCTCTCTTATTTTACAAGGTTTACATAAGGAGGGAGAATGCCGGCAGCTGGAATTCTGGGCTGGAAAAGGAGCAAATATTAGAGAGCTATTCCGCGCAACTCCAAAAGTCCTAAAACTCCATGGAACGTCTTAAAAGAAATAAAGAAAAATCCACGCCAAAGATGAAGGCCAGGGGGCCCACACCCTTCTCACGAGGGTGGGGCGCCCCCCCTAGGGCCCCCTGGTGGCTCTCCGATGCCCATCTTCTCCTATATGAGGTCTTTCGATGAGAAAAAAATAAGGAGGAACTTTTAGGGACGAGACTCCGCCGCCACGAGGCGGAACCTTGGCGGATCCAATCTAGAGCTCCGGCAGAGCTGCTCTGCTGGGGATACTTCCCTCCCGGAGGGGGAAATCATCACCATCGTCATCACCAACGCTCCTCTCATCGGGAGAGGGCAATCTCCATCAACATCTTCACCAGCACCATCTCATCTCCAAACCCTAGTTCATCTCTTGTATCTAATTCTTGCCTCAAAGTCCAGGATTGGTGCTAGTAGGTTGCTAGTAGTGTTGATTACTCCTTGTAGTTGACGCTAGTTGGTTTAATTGGTGGAAGATCATATGTTCAGATCCTATATGCATATCATTACCCCTCTGATTATGAACATGAATATGCTTTGTGAGTAACTATGTTCGTTCCTGAGGACAAGGGAGAAGTCTTGCTATGAGTAGTCATGTGAATTTGGTATTCGTTTGATATTTTGATAAGATGTATGTTGTCTAGCCTCTAGTGGTGTTATGTGAATGTCGACTACATAACACTTCACCATTATTTGGGCCTATAGGAAGGCATTGGGAAGTAATAAGTAGATGATGGGTTGCTAGAGTGACAGAAGCTTAAACCCTAGTTTATGCGTTGCTTCGTAAGGGGCTGATTTGGATCCACATGTTTCATGCTATGGTTAGGTTTACCTTAATACTTTTGTTGTAGTTGCGGATGCTTGCAATAGAGGTTAATCATAAGTGGGATGCTTGTTCAAGTAAGAACAGCACCCAAGCACCGGTCCACCCACATATCGAATTATCAAAGTATCGAACGCGAATCATATGAACGTGATGAAAACTAGCTTGACGATATTCCCATGTGTCCTCGGGAGCGCTTTTCCTATTATAAGAGTTTGTTCTGGCTTGTCCTTTGCTACAAAAAGGATTGGGCCACCTTGTTGCACTTTATTTACTTTTGTTACTTGTTGCTCATTACAATTTATCCTATCACAAAACTATTTGTTACCACTTATTTCAGTACTTGCAAAGAATACCTTGCTGAAAACCTCTTATCATTTCCTTCTGCTCCTCGTTGGGTTCGACACTCTTACTTATTGAAAGGACTACGGTAGATCCCCTATACTTGTGGGTCATTAGTCTTCATAGGATACCCAAAGGAGACTGTTGGGTACACCTTCTATCATAGATCCGAAGGCAAGACATTCGTTGCTAAGAATGGATCCTTTCTAGAGAAGGAGTTTCTCTCGAAAGAAGTGAGTGGGAGGAAAGTAGAACTTGATGAGGTAACTATACCTCCTCCCTTATAGGAAAATAGTTCATCACAGAAATCAGTTCCTGTGATTCCTACACCAATTAGTGAGGAAGCTAACAATGATGATCATGTAACTTCAGATCAAGTTACAACTGAACCTCGTAGGTCAACCAGAGTAAGATCCGCATCAGAGTGGTACGGTAATCCTGTTCTGGAGGTCATGTTACTTGACCATGACGAACTTACGAACTATGAGGAAGCGATGATGAGCCCAGATTCCGCAAAATGGCTTCAGGCCATGAAATCTGAGATGGGATCCATGTATGAGAACAAAGTGTGGACTTTGATAGACTTGCCCGATGATCACAAGCCATCGAGAATAAATGGATCTTCAAGAAGAAGACTGGCGCTGACGGTAATGTTACTGTCTACAAAGCTCGACTTGTTGCAAAAGTTTTCGACAAGTTCAAGGAGTTGACTACGATGAGACTTTCTCACCCGTAGCGATGCTTAAGTACGTCCAAATCATGTTAGCAATTGCTGCATTTTATGATTATGAAATTTGGCAAATGGATTAAAGACTGCATTCCTTAATGGATTTCTAGAAGAGGAGTTGTATATGATGCAATCTGAAGGTTTTATCGATCCAAAGGGTGCTAACAAAGTGTGCAAGCTCCAGCGATCCATCTATGGACTGGTGCAAGCATCTCGGAGTTGGAATAAACATTTTGATAGTGTGATCAAAGCATATGGTTTTATACAGACTTTTGGAGAAGCCTGTATTTACAAGAAAGTGAGTGGGAGCTCTGTTGCATTTCTAATATTATATGTGGATGACACATTATTGATTGGAAATGATATAGAATTTCTTGATAGCATAAAAGGATACTTGAATAAGCGTTTTTCAATGAAAGACCTCGATGAAGTTGCTTATATGTTGGGCATCAAGATCTATAGAGATAGATCAAGATGCTTAATTAGACTTTCACAAAGCACATACCTTGATAAAGTTTTGAAGAAGTTCAAAATGGATCAAGCAAAGAAAGGGTTCTTGTCTGTGTTACAAGGTGTGAAGTTGAGTCAGACTCAATGCCCGACCACTTTAGAAGATTGAGAGAAAATGAAAGATGTTCCCTATGCTTCATCCATAGGCTCTATCATGTATGCAATGCTGTGTACCAGACCTGATGTATGTCTTGCTATAAGTCTAGTAGGGAGGTACCAAAGTAATCCAGGAGTGGATCACTGGACAGCAGTCAAGAACATCCTGAAATACCTGAAAAGGACTAAGGATATGTTTCTCATATATGGAGGTGACAAAGAGCTCATCGTAAATGGTTACGTTGATGCAAGCTTTGACACTGATCCGGACTATTCTAAATCGCAAACCGGATACGTGTTTACATTAAACGGTGGAGCTGTCAGTTGGTGCAGTTCTAAACAAAGCGTTGTGGCGGGATCTACATGTGAAGCGGAGTACATAGCTGCTTCGGAAGCAGCAAACGAAGGAGTCTGGATGAAGGAGTTCATATCCGATCTAGGTGTCATACCTAGTGCATCGGGTCCAATGAAAATCTTTTGTGATAATACTGGTGCAATTGCCTTGGCAAAGGAATCCAGATTTCACAAGAGAACCAAGCACATCAAGAGACGCTTCAATTCCATCCGCGACCAAGTCAATGAGGGAGACATAGAGATCTGCAAGATACATACGGATCTGAATGTTGCAGACCCGTTGACTAAGACTCTCTCACAAGCAAAACATGATCAGCACCAAGACTCCATGGGTGTTAGAATCATTACTGTGTAATCTAGATTATTGACTCTAGTGCAAGTGGGAGACTGAAGGAAATATGCCCTAGAGGCAATAATAAAGTTGTTATTTATATTTCCTTATATCATGATAAATGTTTATTATTCATGCTAGAATTGTATTAACCGGAAACTTAGTACATGTGTGAATACATAGACAAACAAAGTGTCACTAGTATGCCTCTACTTGACTAGCTCATTGAATCAAAGATGGTTAAGTTTCCTAGCCATGGACATGAGTTGTTATTTGATTAGTGGGATCACATCATTAGAGAATGATGTGATTGACTTGACCCATTCCGTTAGCTTAGCATTTCATCGTTTAGTATATTGCTATTGCTTTCTTCATAACTTATAAATGTTCCTATGACTATGAGATTATGCAACTCCCGAATACCAGAGGAACACTTTATGTGCTACCAAACATCACAACGTAACTGGATGGTTATAAAGGTGCTCTACATGTGTCTCCGATGGTACTTGTTGAGTTGGAATAGATCAAGGTTAGAATTTGTCACTCCGATTGTCGGAGAGGTATCTCTGGGCCCTCTCGGTAATGCACATCACTATAAGCCTTGCAACCAATGTAACTAATGAGTTAGTTGCGGGATGATGCATTATGGAACGAGTAAAGAGACTTGCCGGTAATGATATTAAACTAGGTATTGAGATACCGACGATCGAATCTCGGGTAAGTAACATACCGATGACAAAGGGAACAACGTATGTTGTTATGCGATTTGACCAATAAAGATCTTCCTAGAATATGTAGGAGCCAATATGAGCATCCAGGTTCCGCTATTGGTTATTGACCGGAGACGTGTCTCGGTCATGTCTACATAGTTCTCGAACCCGTTGGGTCCGCACGCTTAACGTTAGGTGATGATCGGTATTATGAGTTTATGTGTTTTGATGTACTGAAGGTAGTTTGGAGTCCCGGATATGATCATGAACATGACGAGGAGTCTCGAAATGGTCAAGACATAAAGATCGATATATTGGAAGCCTATATTTGGACATCGGAATAGTTCCGGGTGAAATTGGGATTTTACTGGACTACCGGGAGGTTACCGGACCCCCTGTAAGTGTATGGGCCTTATTGGGCCATAGTGGAGAGAGAGAGGAGACTCGGGTAGGCCGCGCGCCCCCTCTCCCTCTGGTCCGAATTGGACTAGGAGGGGGCGGTGCCCCCCTTTCCTTCCTCCCTCTCTCCCCCTTCCTTCTCTTCTAGTCCAACTAGGGAAGGGGGGAATCCTACTCCTGGTGGGAGTAGGATTCCTCCAGGGCGCGCCATAGAGGGCCGGCCCTCCCCCCTCCTCCACTCCTTTATATAAGGGGGAAGGGGGCACCCCATAAACACACAAGTTGATCATTGATCTTTTAGCCGTGTGCGGTGCCCCCCTCCACCATAATCCACCTCGGTCATATTGTAGCAGTGCTTAGGCGAAGCCCTGCGTTGGTAGCATCATCATCACCATCATCACACCGTCGTGCTGATGGAACTCTCCCTCGAAGCTTTGTTGGATCGTGAATTCATGGGACGTCACCAGCTGAATGTGTGCTAAACTCGGAGGTGTTATACGTTCGGTACTTCGATCGGTCGTATCGTGAAGATGTACGACTACATCAACCGCGTTGTCATACCGTGCTACCTCTTGAGCACTGCATTGGTTTTTCCCCGAGGAGGAAGGGATGATGCAGCAAAGTAGCCTAAGTATTTCCCTTAGTTTTCTAGAACCAAGGTATCAATCCAGTAGGAGGTTACGCGCGAGTCCCTCGTACCTGCACAAAACAAATAAATCCTCGCAACCAACGCGATAAGGGGTTGTCACTCCCTACACGGCCACTTATGAGAGCGACGTATGATAGATATGATAAGATAATATTTTTGGTATTTTTATGATAGAGATGCAAAGTAAAATAAAATCAAAGTAAAAGCAAAGGAAATAACTTAAGTATTGGAAGATTAATATGATGAAGATAGACCCGGGGGCCATAGGTTTCACTAGTGTGGCTTCTCTCAAGAGCATAAGTATTCTACAGTGGGTGAACGAATTACTGTTAAGCAATTGACAGAATTGAGCATAGTTATGAGAATATCTAGGCATGATCATGTATATAGTCATCACGTCCGAGACAAGTAGACCGACTCCTGCCTGCATCTACTACTATTACTCCACTCATCGACCGCTATCCAGCATGCATCTAGAGTATTAAGTTAATGAAAACAGAGTAACGCCTTAAGCAATATGACATGATGTAGAGGGATAAACTCATGCAATATGATGAAAACCCCATCTTGTTATCCTCGATGGCAACAATACAATACGTGCCTGCTGCCCCTACTATCACTGGGAAAGGACACCGCAAGATTGAACCCAAAGCTAAGCACTTCTCCCATTGCAAGAAAGATCAATCTAGTAGGCCAAAGCAAACTGATAATTCAAAGAGGCTTGCAAAGATAACCAATCATACATAAAAGAATTCAGAGAAGATTCAAATATTGTTCATAGATAGACTTGATCATAAACCCACAATTCATCGGTCTCAACAAACACACCGCAAAAAGAAGATTACATCGAATAGATCTCCACAAGAGAGGAGGAGAACATTGTATTGGGATCCAAAAAGAGAGAAGAAGCCATCTAGCTAATAACTATGGGCCCGTAGGTCTGAGGTGAACTACTCACACTTCATCGGAGGGGCTATGGTGATGATGTAGAAGCCCTCCATGATCGATGCCCCCTCCAGTGGATCTCCGGAACAGGCCCCAAGATGGGATCTTGTGGATACAGAAGATTGCAGCAGTGGAATTAGGGTTTTGGCTCCGTATCTGATCGTTTGGGGGTACGTAGGTATATATAGGAGGAAGGAGTACGTCGGTGAAGCAACAGGGGGCCCACGAGGGTGGAGGGCGCGCCTGGGGGGTAGGCGCGCCCCCCTACCTCGTGGCCTCCTCTTTTGTGTCTTGACATAGGGTCCAAGTCTCCTGGGTCTTGTTCGTTGAGAAAATCACGTTCCCGAAGGTTTCATTCCGTTTGGACTCCGTTTGATATTCCTTTTCTTCGAAACCCTAAAATAGGCACACACAAAAAGCAGCAATTCTGGGCTGGGCCTCCGGTTAATAGGTTAGTCCCAAAAATAAAATAAAAAGTGGATAATAAAGCCCAATAATGTCCAAAACAGTAGATAATATAGCATGGAGCAATCAAAAATTATAGATAAGTTGGAGACGTATCAAGCATCCCCAAGCTTAATTCTTGCTCGTCCTCGAGTAGGTAAATGATAAAAACAGAATTTTTGATGTGGAGTGCTACTTGGCATAATTTTAATGTAATTCTTCTTAATTGTGGTATGAATATTCAGATCCGAAAGATTCAAGATAAAAGTTCACATTGACATAAAAATAATAATACTTCAAGCATACTAATAAAGCAATCATGTCTTCTCAAAATAACATGGCCAAAGAAAGTTATCCCTACAAAATCATATAGTTTGGCTATGCTCTATCTTCACTGCACAAAGTATTTAAATCATGCACAACCCCGATGACAAGCCAAGCAATTGTTTCATACTTTTGACATTCTCAAAACTTTTTCAATCTTCACGCAATACATGAGCGTGAGCCATGGATATAGCACTATAGGTGGAATAGAATGGTGGTTGTGGAGAAGACAAAAAGGGAGAAGATAGTCTCACATCAACTAGGCGTATCAACGGTCTATGGAGATGCCCATCAATAGATATCAATGTGAGTGAGTAGGGATTGCCATGCAACGGATGCACTAGAGCTATAAGTATATGAAAGCTCAACAAAAGAAACTAGGTGGGTGTGCATCCAACCCGCTTGCTCACAAAGACCTAGGGCAATTTGAGGAAGCCCCTCATTGGAATATAGAAGCCAAGTTCTATAATGAAAAATTCCCACTAGTATATGAAAGTGAAAAAATGAGAGACTCTCTACTATGAATATCATGGTGCTACTTTGAAGCACAAGTGTGGTAAAAGGATAGTAGCATTGCCCCTTCTCTCTTTTTCTCTCATTTTTTTATTTGGGCCTTTTCTCTTTTTTTAGGCCTCTTATCTTTCTTTCTTTTTCGTCCGGAGTCTCATCCCAACTTGTGGGGGAATCATAGTCTCCATCATCCTTTCCTCACCGGGACAATGCTCTAATAATGATGATCATCACACTTTTATTTTCTTTACAACTCAACAATTACAACTCGATACTTAGAAAAAAATATGACTCTATATGAATGCCTCCGGTGGTGTACCGGGATATGCAATGACTCATGAGTGACATGTATGAAAGAATTATGAACGGTGGCTTTGCCACAAATACGATGTCAACTACATGATCATGCTAAGCAATATGACAATGATGGAGTGTGTCATGATAAACGGAAGGTGGAAAGTTGCATGGCAATATATCTCGGAATGGCTATGGAAATGCCATAATAGGTAGGTATGGTGGGTGTATGATACCGGCAAAAGGTGCGCGGTATTAGAGAAGCCAGCAATGGTGGAAGGGTGAGAGTGCGTATAATCCATGGACTCAACATTAGTCATAAAGAACTCATATACTTATTGCAAAAATCTAGAAGTTATCAAAGAAAAGTATTACGCGCATGCTCCTAGGGGGATATATTGGTAGGAAAAGACCATCGCTCGTCCCTGACCGCCACTCATAAGGAAGACAATCAATAAATAAATCATGATCCAACTTCATCACATAACGGTTCACCATACGTGCATGCTACGGGATCACAAACTTTAACACAAGTATTTCTCAAATTCAAAACTACTCAACTAGCACAACTTTAATATCACCATCTTCATATCTCAAAACAATTATCAAGCATCAAACTTTTCATAGTATTCAACACACTCATAAGAAAGTTTTATTATTCTTGAATACCAAGCATATTAGGATTATTTAAGAAAATTACCATGCTATTTAAGACTCTCAAAATAATCTAAGTGAATCATGAGAGGTCAATAGTTTCTATAAAACAAATCCACCACCGTGCTCTAAAAGATATAAGTGAAGTACTAGAGCAAAACTATATAACTCAATTGATATAAGCGAAGCACATAGAGTATTCTAACAAATTCCAAATCATGTATGGCTCTCTCAAAAGGTGTGTAAAGCAAGGATGATTGTAGTAAACTAACAAATAAAGACTCAAATAATACAAGACGCTCCAAGCAAAACACATATCATGTGGTGAATAAAAATATAGCTCCAAGTAAAGTTACCGATAGAAGTAGACGAAAGAGGGGATGCCTTCCGGGGCATCCCAAAGCTTTGGCTTTTAGGTGTCCTTAGATTATCTTGGGGGTGTCGTGGGCATCCCCAAGCTTAGGCTCTTGCAACTCCTTGTTCCATAATCCATCAAATCTTTACCCAAAACTTGAAAACTTCACAACACAAAACTTAAAGTAGAAAATCTCGTGAGCTCCGTTAGCGAAAGAAAACAAAAGACCACTTCAAGGTACTGTAATTAACTCATTCTTTATTTATATTGGTGTTAAACTTACTGTATTCCAACTTATCTATGATTTATAAACTATTTTACTAGCCATAGATTCATCAAAATAAGCAAACAACACACGAAAAACAGAATCTGTCAAAAACAGAACAGTCTGTAGTAATCTGTATCTAGCGCAAGATCTGGAACCCCAAAAATTTAAAATAAATTTCCGGACGTGAGGAATTTATCTATTAATCATCTGCAAAAATAATTAACTAAGTAGCACTTTCCAAATAAAAATGGAAGCAGTTCTCGTGATCGCTAAAGTTTCTGTTTTTTACAGCAAGATTAACAAGACGTTCCCCAAGTCTTCCCAATGGTTCTACTTGGCACAAATACTAATTAAACACACAAAAACACAACCTAAACAGAGGTTAAATAAATTATTTATTACTAAACAGGAGAAAAAAAGCAAGGAATAAAAATAAAATTGGGTTGCCTTCCAACAAGCGCTATCGTTTAACGCCCCTAGCTAGGCATAAAAAGCAAGGATAGATCTAGGTATTGCCATCTTTGGTAGGCAATCCATAAGTGGCTCTCATAATAGATTCATAAGTTAATTTAATTTTCTTTCTAGGAAAGTGTTCCATGCCTTTCCTTAACGGAAATTGGAATCTAATATTTCCTTCCTTCGTAACAATAATTGCACCAATCGTTCTAAGGAAAGGTCTACCGAGAATAATAGGACATGAAGAATTGCAATCTATGTCAAGAACAATAAAATCTACGAGAACATAATTACTATTTGCAACAATAAGAACATCATTAATTCTTCCCATAGGTTTCTTAATAGTGGAATCTGCAATGTGCAACTTTAGAGAGCAATCATCAAAATCACGGAAACCTAACAAATCACACAAAGTCTTTGGAATCGTGGAAACACTAGCACCCAAATCACATAAAGCATAACTCATGATCTTTAATCTTAATTTTAATAGTTGGTTCCCACTCATCATAAACTTTTCTAGGGATAGAAACTTCCAATTCAAGTTTTTCTTCATAAGATTGCATCAAGGCATCAACGATATGTTTAGTAAACGCTTTATTTTGACTATAAGCATGAGGAGAATTTAGCACGGATTGCAACAAGGAAATACAATCAATCAAAGAGAAATTTTCATAATTAAATTCCTTGAAATCCAAAATAGTGGGTTTAGCAACATCTAGGGTTTTAATTTCTTCAATCCCACTTTCATCAATTTTAGCATCAAGATCTAAAAACTCCGAAATCTTGGAACGCCTTCTAGGTAAAGGTGGATCATATCCAGTTCCATCATTATTAAGATTCATATTGCAAAACAAAGATTTAATAGGGGACACATCAATAACTTTTAGATCTTCATCTTTATTTTCATAGGAACTAGAACACGCTCTTATAAAGGCATCTTTCTTAGCACGCATCCTAGCAGTTCTTTCTTTGCATTCATTAATGGAAATTATCATGGATTTGAGAGACTCGTTGATATCATGCTTAGGTGGAATAGATCTAAGTTTCAAAGAATCAACATCAAGAGAAATTCTATCAATGTTCCTAGCCAAATCATCAATCTTAAGCAATTTTTCTTCAATCAAAGCATTGAAATTCTTTTGCGAAGTAATAAATTCTTTAATATTAGATTCAAAATCAGAGGGCATCTTATTATAATTTCCATAAGAATTGTTGTAGGAATTACCATAATTATTAGAGGGATTACTAGGATAAGGCCTAGGATTAAAATTTCCTCTATACGCATTGTTACCAAAATTGTTCCTACCAACAAAATTCACATCCATAGATTCATTATTATTCTCAATCAAAGTAGACAAGGGCATATCATTAGGATCAGAAGAAGCACTTTTACTAGTAAATAATTTCATAAGTTCATCCATCTTTCCACTCAAAACATTAATTTCTTCTATCGCATGCACCTTTTTATTAGTAGATCTTTTAGTATGCCATTGAGAATAATTAACCATAATATTATCTAGGAGTTTAGTAGCTTCTCCTAAAGTGATTTCCATAAAAGTACCTCCCGCGGCCGAATCTAAAAGATTTCTAGAAGCAAAATTCATTCCAGCATAAAAAATTTGTATAATCATCCACAGTTTCAAACCATGAGTTGGGCAATTACGTATCATTGATTTCATCCTCTCCAAAGCTTGTGTAACATGTTCATGATCAAGTTGCTTAAAATTCATAATATCGTTTCTAAGGGAGATGATCTTAGCGGGAGGAAAATACTTAGAGATAAAAACATCTTTGCACTTATTCGATGAATCAATACTATTTTTAGGCAAAGAAGAGAACCAAGCTTTAGCACGATCTCTAAGCGAAAAAGGAAATAGCTTCAATTTAACAATATCATTATCCACATCTTTCTTCTTTTGCATATCACACAAATCAACGAAGCTATTTAGATGGGTAGCGGCATCTTCACTAGGAAGGCCGAAAAACGGATCTTTCATGACAAGATTCAGCAAGGCGGCTTAATTTCACAAGATTCAGCATTGGTAAGAGGAGAAATCGGAGTGCTAATAAAATCATTGTTGTTGGTATTGCTAAAGTCACACAATTTAGTGTTATCTTGAGCCATCGTGACAAGCAAGCAATCCAACACACAAGCAAACCAAAAGCAAGCGGACAAAAAGAGACAAATAGATAAAGAGAGGGAGGATAGAGAGAGAGGGCGAATAAAACAGCAAGGGTGAAGTGGGGGAGAGGAAAACGAGAGGCAAATGGCAAATAATGTAATGCGGGAGATAGGGATTGTGATGGGTACTTGGTATATTGACTTTTGTGTAGACTCCCCGGCAATGGCGCCAGAAATCCTTCTTGCTACCTCTTGAGCACTGCGTTGGTTTTTCCCCGAAGAGGAAGGGATGATGCAACAAAGTAGTGTAAGTATTTCCCTCAGTTTTTGAGAACCAAGGTATCAATCCAGTAGGAGGCTACACGCGAGTCCCTCGTACCTGCACAAAACAAATAAATCCCCACAACCAACGCGATAAGGGGTTGTCAATCCCTACACGGCCACTTACGAGAGCGAGATATGATAGATATGATAAGATAATTTTTTTGGTATTTTTATGATAAAGATGCAAAGTAAAATAAAAGCAAAGGAAAAGCAAAGGAATAACTTAAGTATTGGAAGATTAATATGATGAAGATAGACCCGGGGGCCATAGTTTTCACTAGTGGCTTCTCTCAAGAGCATAAGTATTCTATGGTGGGTGAGCGAATTACGGTTGAGCAATTGACAGAATTGAGCATAGTTATGAGAATATCTAGGCATGATCATGTGTATAGGCATCACGTCCAAGACAAGTAGACCGACTCCTGCCTGCATCTACTACTATTACTCCACTCATCGACCGCTATCCAGCATGCATCTAGAGTATTAAGTTAATGAAAACAGAGTAACGCCTTAAGCAAGATGACATGATGTAGAGGGATAAACTCATGCAATATGATGAAAATCCCATCTTGTTATCCTCGATGGCAACAATACAATACGTGCCTTGCTGCCCCTACTGTCACTGGGAAAGGACACCGCAAGATTGAACCCAAAGCTAAGCACTTCTCCCATTGCAAGAAAGATCAATCTAGTAGGCCAAAGCAAACTGATAATTCAAAGAGACTTGCAAAGATAACCAATCATACATAAAAGAATTCAGAGAAGATTCAAATATTGTTCATAGATAGACTTGATCATAAACCCACAATTCATCGGTCTCAACAAACACACCGCAAAAAGAAGATTACATCGAATAGATCTCCACAAGAGAGGGGGAGAACATTGTATTGAGATCCAAAAAGAGAGAAGAAGCCATCTAGCTAATAACTATGGACCCGTAGGTCTGAGGTGAACTACTCACACTTCATCGGAGGGGCTATGGTGATGATGTAGAAGCCCATCATGGTCGATGCCCCCTCCGGCGGAGCTCCGGAACAGGCCCCAAGATGGGATCTTGTGGATACAGAAGGTTATGGTGGTGGAATTAGGGTTTTGGCTCCGTATCTGATCGTTTGGGGGTACGTAGGTATATATAGGATGAAGGAGTACGTCGGTGGAGCAACAGGGGGCCCACGAGGGTGGAGGGCGCGCCCCCCTACCTCGTGGCCTCCTCTTTTGTGTATTGATGTAGGGTCTAAGTCTCCTGGGTCTTGTTCGTTGAGAAAATCACGTTCCCGAAGGTTTCATTCCATTTGGACTCCATTTGATATTCCTTTTCTTCGAAACCCTAAAATAGGCAAAAAACAGCAATTCTGGGCTGGGCCTCCGATTAATAGGTTAGTCCCAAAAATAATATAAAAGTGGATAATAAAGCCCAATAATGTCCAAAACAGTAGATAATATAGCATGGAGCAATCAAAAATTATAGATACGTTGGAGACGTATCATAACGCTTCCGCTTACGGTCTACGAGGGTACGTGGACAACACTCTCCCCTCTCGTTGCTATGCATCACCATGATCTTGCATGTGCGTAGGATTTTTTTTGAAATTACTACGTTCCCCAACAGTGACTGGAACTGATCCAAGCAAATGTCGCTGGTGAATACGGTAAAGTGCCTTGTTGAAGGAGTCGAGGGTGATGATGTGTGCCTTCACCCACGACACAGGCTGAGAGGGTAGCACTGAGATGGATGGCATGGGGTGGATGGCTTGAGATGCAAATTGACGAGCCTCACGATAAGCTCGCGTGACAACCCGAGTAGCATCGCGGTCCAAGGTTCTAAACTCGGCAATCATCTTAGCAATCAGCATTCCCTCGGCAGTGATATACTGCACCAGGCGAGCGATTGCTGGGTCATCTTCCCGGACAGTGATGGGATGCTTACTTCCTAATTCTGCCACAATGGGGAAAAGCAGAACTCTCGCTTCTCTGCCACTTGCGGAAATTGGGTTCAGAGGTATAGGATAGCCTCCACAGCAGTGGCCTGAATGGCCAACTCAGTAGTGGGCATGGATCTACCCTGAAAAATCAAGGGTTGACCATCTTCCGCGGGACCTGGGCATATATGCACCCTTGCATCGTATCGGTGAAGGTGAGGAACGGGTGCCGATTAGAACACCAGGCAATCAGGGCTAGCATTACAACCAAGGGCTTTGGTGAGCATATCAGTAAGTGAAAGGATCGATATAGTTGACTAGAGGGGGGGTGAATAGGCAACTGTTGGTGTCAAAACCGGCGGATCTCGGGTAGGGGGTCCCGAACTGTGCGTCTAAGGTGGATGGTAACAGGAGGTAGGGAACACGATGTTTTACCCAGGTTCGGGCCCTCTTGATGGAGGTAAAACCCTACGTCCTACTTGATTTATTATTGATGATATGAGTATTACAAGAGTTGATCTACCACGAGATCGGAGAGGCTAAACCATAGAAGCTAGCCTATGGTATGATTGTTTGTTATTGTGTCCTACGGACTAAACCCTCCGGTTTATATAGACAACGAAGGGGGCTAGGGTTACACAAAGTCGGTTACAAGGAAGGAGATCTACATATCCGTATTGCCAAGCTTGCCTTCCATGCCAAGGAGAGTCCCATCCGGACACGGGACGAAGTCTTCAATCTTCTATCTTCATAGTCCAACAGTCCGGCCAAAGGTTATAGTCCGGCTGTCCGGATACCCCCTAATCCGGGACTTCCTCAGTAGCCCCCGAACCAGGCTTCAATGACGATGAGTCCGGCGCGCAGATTGTCTTCGGCATTGCAAGGCGGGTTCTTCTCCAAATCCCGAATACATGTTAAATAGTGTCCGGCTTCTTGTAAATGCTGCGCTCCTTGGCTTCTACGCCCAATAATGGCCACCTTCCACGTGTCAAGTGAATGTGAAGAGCCAGGGTGTTTTTACATTTACCCCCTAGCTATGCAAATGAGCTGTCTATTAAGGAGATGGGGATTCAGATCCAAACCACACCATCCTCCCTTAGCGAGCATTCATCGGAGTGCACCCGAAAGAAATCCATTCCATCATGGCCGATCGACGCTGCTCCTCCTCTCGTTCCCCCAGCCCTAAGCCTGGAGATTGGGAGAGGTGTTCCGTCCCGCACAACCAACTGGTGAAGCTTCAGACCCAGGGATTTCTCCCCCCAGCATATATGGTCCCGGTTCGAGTCGGGCTCGCCACCTACAATGGCGGAGAGCAAGCAGAGAGCTTTCCCAATCCCTCTAAGGGAGAGCGGGTATGCCTCGTCCCCTATCTGATAAGAGGACTCGGATTTCCAATTCATCCGTTTCTCCGGGGGCTCCTGGAGTTCTACGGCCTCCAGTTGCACAGACTTACCCCTGCATCCATACTACATATCGCGGGCTATGTAGCCCTTTGCGAGCTGTTTTTGGGTTGCGAGGCTCATTTCGCACTATGGAAGAAGTTGTTCTGCCTTGTGCCCTGTTCTCAGAGGGGATCAATATATCAAGTGGGCAGAACCGAAGTATGGTGCATCGCCGGGACCGGATATCTATCTGGAACCCCGAAGAAGGCGTCCGAAGACTCGCCTTCAGAGTGGTTTTATATAGAAGACGTTCCCCTTCCAGATCCTATTCGGATCGGCCTTCCTGAGTTCGATAATGCTCCTTTGAAGAAACGCCTGAGCTGGCACCCACGGAGCCCCCAGGAAGAAGATGACGAAGACATCCTTTACCTGATGAGCCGGATAAAGTTGTTGGCTCAATCCGGACTGACCATGATCGAAGTCATGGCAATGTGCATTACGCGGGGGGTGCAGCCGCTTCAATATAGAGGCCACCCCATGCGGGATTTCAACGGGGAGGATGACGCCACCTGCTGCGGCCGCAAGGGGCCGGACTCGACCGCTGCTCTAGCAAAAATCTTGTCTGATTTGTACAAGGGAGAAGAGGAGGAATTCCTCCGCATAAATCCACAGGGCGGATTTTCTACGTATAATCCTCCGAGCTGGGTAAGTCAATACCTTTCATGTCCATCCGTTCCCATATTCCCATAGTTAAGTATTTTACCTTGCGATTTCAACGCAGGAGCTGCGTAAGGCTGTAAGGGAGATCAACAGCCCGCCCCCACAACCGGAGGATCTGGAGCGATCCCTCGACCCGGCCTCCCAAGAGGATCCGGACATATCTGTGGAACTAATTGATAGGGTGTTTTACCAATTAAGCAGCAACGAGGCCTTGGTGGCCATTACTGCCGATTACCCTGGGCTGCTCCCAGCTTCGCAGGCAACTGAGACCAAAGTCCCAACATTTTGAAAAGGATTCATCCTTGTGCACTTTGCTTACCGTATACCAACGGTGTTTTATAGGGGAGGCCCTCAGGACGTCATGCCGAGCCCGCGGCGACTAGCCAGCAAGGGCCTGCGAGGCCGGGCAGGCTGAAAAGAAATGCAGTCCGGACTGAGACACCGGCGCAGCGGTATGGCGCGCCACCTCACTCCATGGTATCATTTTTAAAGGCATATTAACGCCCCTGCTTTCTTAGGAAGAAGAACGTTCGCCAGACTATATCCGGAGAGGTCCCCAATCATGCCTCCACAGTCAGGCTCTGATGTCTACTACACAACCTTCTTCTTGTAGACGTTGTTGGGCCTCCAAGTGCAGAGGTTTGTAGGACAGTAGCAAATTTCCTTCAAGTGGATGACCTAAGGTTTATCAATCTGTAGGAGGCATATGATGAAGATGGTCTCTCTCAAGCAACCCTGCAACCAAATAACAAAGAGTCTCTTGTGTCCCCAACACACCCAATACAATGATAAATTGTATAGGTGCACTAGTTCGGCGAGGAGATGGTGATACAAGTGGTATATGGATGGTAGATAATAGTTTTTGTAATCTGAAATAATAAAAACAGCAAGGTAGCAAGTGATAAAAGTGAGCGTAAACGGTATTGCAATGATGGTAAACAAGGCCTAGGGTTCATACTTTCGCTAGTGTAAGTTCCCTCAACAATACTAACATAATTGGATCATAAAACTATCCCTCAACATGCAACAAAGAGTCACTCCAAAGTCACTAATAGCGGAGAATGAACGAAGAGATTATGGTAGGGTACGAAACCACCTCAAAGTTATTCTTTCCAATCAATCCATTGGGATATTCCTATAAGTGTCACAAACAGCCCTAGAGTTCGTACTAGAATAACACCTTAAGACACAAATCAACCAAAACCCTAATGTCACCTAGATACTCCAATGTCACCTCAAGTATCCGTGGGTATGATTATACGATATGCATCACACAATCTCGGATTCATCTATTCAACCAACACATAGAACCTCAAAGAGTGCCCCAAAGTTTCTACTGGAGAATCACGACGAAAACGTGTGCCAACCCCTATGCATAGGTTCCCAATGTCACAAAACCCGCAAGTTGGTCACCGAAACATACATCAAGTGGCACGTGGTATCCCATTGTCACCACAGATATCCACGACAAGACATACATCAAGTGTTCTGAAGTCTTTAAAGACTCAATCCGATAAGATTACTTCAAGGGGAAAACTCAATTCATTACATGAGAGAAGAGGGGGAGGAGAAACATAAGATCCAACTATAATAGCAAAGCTCGCGATAGATCAAGATCGTGCCAAATCAAGAACACGAGAGAGAGAGAGAGAGATCAAACACATAGCTACTGGTACATACCCTCAGCCCCGAGGGCGAACTACTCCCTCCTCGTCATGGAGAGCACCGGGATGATGAAGATGGCCACCGGAGAAGGATTCCCCCTCCGGTAGGGTGCCGGAACAGGTCTAGATTGGTTTTCGATGGCTACGGAGGCTTCTGGCGGCGGAACTCCCGATCTATTCTTTGTTCTGGAAGTTTTAGGTCACGTAGGTATATATGGGTGCATGAGGTACGTCAGGGGAGCCACAGGGGCCCCACGAGGCAGGGGGGAGCACCCTAGGGGGGTGGGCGCGCCCCCCACCCTCGTGGGCAGCTCCCATATCTTCTGACGTGGGGTCCAAGTCTATGAGGTGTGTTTCCTTCCAAAAATAACTTCTCCAGTTGATTTTGTTCCGTTTCGACTCCGTCTAATGTTCCTTTTCTTCAAAACACTGAAATAGGCATAAAACAACAAATCTGGGCTGGGCCTCTGGTTAATAGGTTAGTCCCAAAAATAATATAAAAGTGGAAAATAAAGCCCAATATTGCCCAAAACAGTAGATAATATAGCATGGAGCAATCAAGAATTATAGATACGTTGGAGACATATCAAGCATCCCCAAGCTTAATTCATGCTTGTCCTCGAGTAGGTAAATGATAAAAAGATAATTTTTGATGTGGAATGCTAGTTAGCATAATTTCAATGTAATTCTTCTTAATTGTGGCATGAATATTCAGATCCATAAGATTCAAGACAAAAGTTTAATATTGACATAAAAACAATAATACTTCAAGCATACTAACTAAGCAATCATGTCTTCTCAAAATAACATGGCTAAAGAAAGCTATCCCTACAAAATCATATAGTCTGGCTATGCTCCATCTTCACCATACAAAGTACTTAAATCATGGACAACCCCGATGACAAGCCAAGCAATTGTTTCATACTTTTGATGTTCTCAAACTTTTTCAATCTTCACGCAAATACATGAGCGTGAGCCATGGACATAGCACTATAGGTGGAATAGAATGGTGGCTGTGGAGAAGACAAAAAGGGAGAAGATAGTCTCACATCGACTAGGCGTATCAAAGGGCTATGGAGATGCCCATCAATAGATATCAATGTGAGTGAGAAGGGATTGCCATGCAACGGATGCACTAGAGCTATAAATGTATGAAAGCTCGACAAAAGAAACTAGTGGGTGTGCATCCAACTCGCTTGCTCACGAAGACCTAGGGCATTTTGAGGAAGCCCATCATTGGAATATACAAGCCAAGTTCTATAATGAAAGATTCCCACTAGTATATGAAAGTGACAACATAGGAGACTCTCTATCATGAAGATCATGGTGCTACTTTAAAGCACAAGTGTGGTAAAAGGATAGTAGCATTGTCCTTTTTTTTATTTGGCTTTTCTCTTTTTTGGCCTTTCTTTTTTTTGGCCTTTCCCCTTTTTTTATTTGGCCTTTTTTTATTTGGGACAATGCTCTATTGAATGATGATCATCACACTTCTATTTATTTACAACTCAATGATTACAACTTGATACTAGAACAAAGTATGACTCTATATGAATGCCTCTGGCGGTGTACCGGGATATGCAATGAATCAAGAGTGACATGTATGAAAGAATTATGAATGGTGGCTTTGCCACAAATACAATGTCAACTACATGATCATGCAAAGCAATATGACAATGATGGAGTGTGTCATAAACGGAACTGTGGAAAGTTGCATGGCAATATATCTCGGAATGGCTATGGAAATGCCATAATAGGTAGGTATGGTGGCTGTTTTGAGGAAGGTATATGGTGGGTTTATGGTACCGGCGAAAGTTGCGCGGTACTAGAGAGGCTAGCAAAGGTGGAAGGGTGAGAGTGCGTATAATCCATGGACTCAACATTAGTCATAAAGA
Organism: Triticum aestivum; assembly: GCF_018294505.1. Lineage (NCBI taxonomy): Eukaryota > Viridiplantae > Streptophyta > Magnoliopsida > Poales > Poaceae > Triticum > Triticum aestivum. Next base: position 497,752,049 of record NC_057800.1, on the reverse strand, counting down.
ACTCACATATTTATTGCAAAAATCTATTAGCTAACGAAACAAAGTACTATGCACATGCTCCTAGGGGGATAGATTGGTAGGAAAATACCATCGCTCGTCCCCGACCGCCACTCATAAGGAAGACAATCAATAAATAAATCATGCTCTGACTTCGTCACATAACAGTTCACCATACGTGCATGCTACGGGAATCACAAACTTCAACACAAGTATTTCTCAAATTCACAACTACTCAACTAGCATGACTCTAATATCACCATCTCCATATCTCAAAACAATCATCAAGTATCAAACTTCTCCTAGTATTCAACACACTCATAAGAGAATTTTATTATTCTTAAATACCTAGCATATTAGGAATTTTAAGCACATTACCATGCTATTTAATACTCTCAAAATAATATAAGTGAAGCATGAGAGTTCATCTATTTCTTCAAAATAAAACTACCACCATGCTCTAAAATATATAAGTGAAGCACTAGAGCAAATGACAAACTACTCCGAGAGATATAAGTGAAGATCGATGAGTAGTTGAATAATGATGCAACTATGTAAAGACTCTCTAACATTTAATAATTTCATATCTTGGTATTCTATTCAAACAGCAAGCAAAGCAAAATAAAATGACATCTAAGAATAGCAATAATTATGTGAAGAAGCAAAAACTTAAGATCAACCGATACTAACTGATAGTTGTTGAAGAAGAAAGGTGGGATGCCAACCGGGGCATCCCCAAGCTTAGATGCTTGAGACTTCTTGAAATATTATCTTGGTGTGCCTTGGGCATCCCCAAGCTTGATCTTTTGTGTCTCCTTAATTCCTCTCATGTCACGGTCTCCCTAAATCTCAAAAGCTTCATCCACACAAAACTCAACAAGGACTCGTGAGATAAGTTAGTATAAACCATTGCGAACACCTTATTATACTCTACTGTAGCAAATCACTAAAATTATTATTCAACATTGAATACTAAATGCCTCCGCATATTTAATAGTCATATCCTCAAATAGAATCATTAAAGAAACAAACATATGCAAACAATGCAAACATAACAGCAATCTGCCTAAACAGGATAGTCTGTAAAGAATGCTGCAGCATCCATACTTCCCTAGCTCCAAAAATTATGAAATAAAACTCCCACTGTAGTAAATTTATCAGAGGTTAATATGCAAAAGGTTTCAACATTTTATCACATTCTGAATTTTCTAGGGAATTATTTCAACAGCGGTAAACTTTCTGTTTTCAAACAGCAACATGTATACTTGTAACATAGGCACAGTAAAGGCTATCAATGCCACTTTTATTGAAATAAAAGATGAAAAATATTGTTATAAATAACAGCAAGAAAATCCTAACAAAATAAATTGACGCTCCAAGCAAAACACATATCATGTGGCGAATAAAAATATAGCTCCAAGTAAAGTTACCGATGAACGAAGACGAAAGAGGGGATGCCTTCCGGGGCATCCCCAAGCTTAGGCTCTTGGTTGTCCTTGAATATTACCTTGGGGTTCCTAGGGCATACCCAGGCTTAGGCTCTTGCCACTCCTTATTCCATAGTCCATCGAATCCTTACCCAAAACTTGAAAACTTCACAACACAAAACTTAACAGAAAACTCGTAAGCTCCGTTAGTATAAGAAAATAAATTACCACTTTAAGGTACTGTAATGAAATCATTCTTTATTTATATTGGTGTTAAACCTACTGTATTCCAACTTCTCTATGGTTTATAAACTATTTTACTAGCCATAGATTCATCAAAATAAGTAAACAACACATGAAAAACAGAATCTGTCAAAAACAGAACAGTCTGTAGTAATCTGGATCAAACGTATACTTCTGGAACTCATAAAATTCTCAAATAACTTTCTGGACCTGAGGAATGTATCTATTAATCTCCTTCAAAAAGAATTAACTAAATAGCACTCTCCAAATAAAAATGGCAGATGTTCTCGTGAGCGCGAAAGTTTCTGTTTTTGACAGCATGATCAACAAGACTTCCCCCAAGTCTTTCCAAAGGTTCTACTTGGCACAAACACTAATTAAAAGCATAAAACCACATATAAACAGAGGCTAGATGAATTATTTATTACTAAACAGGAACAAAAAGCAAGGAACTAAAAAAAATTGGGTTGCCTCCCAACAAGCGCTATCGTTTAATGCCCCTAGCTAGGCATGATGATTTCAATGATGCTCACATAAAAGATAAGAATTGTAACATAAAGAGAGCATCATGAATAATATGACTAGCACATTTAAGTCTAACATACTTCTTATTCATAGGGATTTTGTGAGCAAACAACTTATGGGAACAAGAATCAACTTGTATAGGAAAGCAAAACAAGCATAACTTCAAAATTTTAAGCACATAGAGAGGAAACTTGATATTATTGCAATTCCTACAAGCATATATTCGTCCCTCATAATAATTTTCAGTAGCATCATGAATGAATTCAACAATATAACCAGCACCTAAAGCATTCTTCTCATGATCTACAAGCATAGAAATTTTATTACTCTCCACATAAGTAAATTTCTTCTCATGAATAGTAGTGGGAGAAAACTCAACAAAATAATTATCATGTGAGGAATAATCCAATTGAAAACTAAAATCATGATGACAAGCTTCACGGATATCGTTATTCTTTATAGCATACAAGTCATCACAATAATCATCATAGATAGCAACTTTGTTCTCATAATCAATTGGAACCTCTTCCGAAATAGTGGATTCATCACAAAATAAAGTCATGACCTCTCCAATTCCACTTTCATCAATATAATCATCATAAATAGGAGGCATGCTTTTATCATAATAAATTTGCTCATCAAAACTTGGGGGACAAAAAATATCATCTTCATCAAACATAGCTTCCCCAAGCTTGTGGCTTTGCATATCATTAGCATCATCGATATTCAAGGAATTCATACTAAAAACATTGCAATCATGCTCATCATTCAAATATTTAGTGCCAAACATTTTATAGATTTCTTCTTCTAGCACTTGAGCACAATTATCCTTTCCATCATACTCACGTAATATATTAAAAAGGTGAAGCGTATGAGACAAACTTAATTCCATTTTTTGTGTAGATTTCTTTTATAAACTAAACTAGTGATAAAACAAGAAACTAAAAGACTCGATTGCAAGATCTAAAGAAATACCTTCAAGCGCTAACCTCCCCGGCAACGGCGCCAGAAAATAGCTTGACGTCTACTACACAACCTTCTTCTTGTAGACGTTGTTGGGCCTCCAAGTGCAGAGGTTTGTAGGACAGTAGCAAATTTCCCTCAAGTGGATGACCTAAGGTTTATCAATCCGTAGGAGGCGTAGGATGAAGATGGTCTCTCTCAAGCAACCCTGCAACCAAATAACAAAGAGTCTCTTGTGTCCCCAACACACCCAATACAATGGTAAATTGTATAGGTGCACTAGTTCGGCGAAGAGATGGTGATACAAGTGGTATATGGATGGTAGATAATATTTTTTGTAATCTGAAATAATAAAAACAGCAAGGTAGCAAGTGATAAAAGTGAGCGTAAACGGTATTGCAATGGTGGTAAACAAGGCCTAGCGTTCATACTTTCACTAGTGTAAGTTCCCACAACAATACTAACATAATTGGATCAAAAAACTATCCCTCAACATGCAACAAAGAGTCACTCCAAAGTCACAAATAGCGGAGAACGAACGAAGAGATTATGGTAGGGTACGAAACCACCTCAAAGTTATTCTTTCCAATCAATCCATTGGGCTATTCCTATAAGTGTCACAAACAGCCCTAGAGTTCATACTAGAATAACACCTTAAGACACAAATCAACCAAAACCCTAATGTCACCTAGATACTCCAATGTCACCTCAAGTATCCGTGGGTATGATTATACGATATGCATCACACAATCTCAGATTCATCTATTCAGCCAACACATAGAACCTCAAAGGGTGCCCCAAAGTTTCTACTGGAGAATCACGACGAAAACGTGTGCCAACCCCTATGCATGGGTTTCCAAGGTCACGAAACCCGCAAGTTGGTCACCAAAACATACATCAAGTGGCACGTGGTATCCCATTGTCACCACAGATATCCACGACAAGACATACATCAAGTGTTCTGAAGTCTTTAAAGACTCAATCCGATAAGATTACTTCAAGGGGAAAACTCAATTCATTACATGAGAGAAGAGGGGGAGGAGAAACATAAGATCCAACTATAGTAGCAAAGCTCGTGATACATCAAGATCATGCCAAATCAAGAACACGAGAGAGAGAGATCAAACACATAGCTGCTGGTACATACCCTCAGCCCCGAGGGAGAACTACTCCCTCCTCATCATGGAGAGCACCGGGATGATGAAGATGGCCACCGGAGAAGGATTCCCCCTCCGGCAGGGTGCCAGAACGGGTCTAGATTGGTTTTTGGTGGCTACGGAGGCTTCTGGCGGCAGAACTCCTGATCTATTCTTTGTTCTGGAAGTTTTAGGTCACGTAGGTATATATGGGTGCAGGAGGTACGCCAGGGGAGCCACGAGGGCCCCACGAGGCAGGGGGCGCGCCCTAGGGGGGTGGGCGCCCCCACCCTCGTGGGCAGCTCCCGTATCTTCTGACGTGGGGTCCAAGTCCATGAGGTGTGTTTCCTTCCAAAAATAACTTCTCCAGTTGATTTCGTTCCGCTTCGACTCCGTCTGATGTTCCTTTTCTTCAAAACACTGAAATAGGAATAAAACAGCAAATCTGGGCTAGGCCTCTGGTTAATAGGTTAGTCCCAAAAATAATATAAAAGTGGAAACTAAAGCCCAATGTTGCCCAAATCAGTAGATGATATAGCATGGAGCAATCAAAAATTATAGATACGTTGGAGACGTATCAGGCTCCAAGGCCGGACCTGGAAGCGGGAGTGAATACGAGGCGCACGCCGGATGCTCCTCCGACAGAGGATGTGGACAGAATGACCGCCACAAATTCCGAGGTGGAGAGCGCCATGAACCATAGGCGTCGCCGAGTCGTTCTCCATGACGCTTGTTTCTCCCAAGAGGCATTTGACGCCTTCAACTCGGGAGACGCGTACCTCCGTGCTGCTCAGAATGGTCTAGTTAGATCCACGGACCAATATGTAAAGGATATACGGGTGAGAGAATTTGATGATTATATATAGTAGTAGCCCCTGAGACTTGAAACAGTTAGAATAACTGATTTAAGGATCATTTGTTATGCAGGTTCTTACAGAAAAGAATACCCAATTGTCCCATGAGCTTGAAGAGTGTAAGGCCCAACTTCAGGCCGCCCTGGCCGCCCAAGAGAAGTCCAAGAAGACCCCCTCTGGTTACACATATTTAAAATGATAGATACCGTATAGAGTGCGGCATATGTGCACATCTGACAACAAATATTGCAGATGACGCCGGAGGAAATCCGGATGAGCAACATCTCTTACGCCGGCTAAAGGCTGGCGAGAGCGTGCTTACGAGGGTTAGGCAGGAGAAAAATAATCTCCAGGATGCCAACACCCAGCTAGGCGTGGAACTGAAGGACGTTCGTGCCCAACTGTCGGACTCCGTGAAGGAGAATCAGCGGCTTCGCCGCGGCATTTTCAGTAAGTGCTTGAACGAACTTGTTAAAAAGAGTTCGGCGAAGAAGACTGCTAACAGAGTTATGTCTGTAGGTATGCTGACGGGTCGTCCCGCGGATGAGATGCCCGGGTCTGCGGGTGATCTTCTACCAGAGCTGTCGCAACTGCATGAACGAGTTCGGCAGGTGATGCGAGGTGTTGCCCAGGCCTTATGGCCATTCGACTCCTTGCCTGAAGGTCTTGGAGAGCTTGCGAAGAAGCTTAAGGGAGCGCGGCGGCGCTTCCAATTATGGAAGATATCGGCCTGCCGTCAAGGTGCCAGGGAAGCCTGGGCCATGGTGAAGACGCGGTATACCAAGTCTGACCCAACCCACATGGCCGAGGTCGGACCTGTGGGGCCTGATGGGAAAGAGATCCCCGTGAGCTTAGTGTACGGGCAAGTAGAATTGGCCGCAAAGTATTCCCAACAGGACTGTAGACTAGACAGCTTGTTGGATGGTATAGAAGAGGAATTTAACCAGTCAAATTGACTATGTAATTAAAGTGACATGTATAATGCCTTCTAGCCGGATTGTAGATCATTTGTCATGGCGGACCTTTCCGCTTCAACCTCGGGACCCGATAGTCCGGAGTGTATCCGAATACCCTCTCAATTATGTAAGAACCGGGGCATGCATGGAAACCAGGCGTAGGGGTCATTAGTGCTTGAACAGACAAGTGCCCAACTAGTTATGTTATATTACATGGTTAGTAAGAAACATCGTCTGGGAGAATAGTTTCGTTAGGGGTTCCTTTCCCTGGGTTCGCATGCCCTAAAGTGCATGTCCGGACTGCGAAAAGAGATGCAGAAAAGAGCATCTGGGGGCACATATATAAATAATTAAAAAATAATCTTTTGTTCACCGACCGAATATTCCCTTAAGAACGCTAGCTTTCGGCTTCACCCAGTCCGAGGTACACATCCGGCTGACCCAGCAGTAACAATCGCAGAGGTGCTCCCCTTATGCCCTAGCCGAATTAACGGGAACGTAGGGCATGAATACAAGAGCCAGGCAACCCAGCTTGGCCAAAACTTAAGCCATATCAATGCATATAATGGTGAATAAAAGGTACATGCGGAAGAATGACACATGTGCTAGGCATGAAGCCCGTATAGATAAATAAGCTTCTGTGAGAGAAGCCCTGATGTCTACTACACAACCTTCTTCTTGTAGACGTTGTTGGGCCTCCAAGTGCAGAGGTTTGTAGGACAGTAGCAAATTTCCCTCAAGTGGATGACCTAAGGTTTATCAATCCGTAGGGGGCGTAGGATGAAGATGGTCTCTCTCAAGCAACCCTGCAACCAAATAACAAAGAGTCTCTTGTGTCCCCAACACACCCAATACAATGGTAAATTGTATAGGTGCACTAGTTTGGCGAAGAGATGGTGATACAAGTGGTATATGGATAGTAAATAAAGGTTTTTGTAATCTGAAATTATAAAAAACAGCAAGGTAACTAATGATAAAAGTGAGCGTAAACGATATTGCAATGATAGGAAATAGGGCCTAGGGTTCATACTTTCACTAGTGTAAGTCCTCTCAACAATACTAACATAATTGGATCATAAAACTATCCCTCAACATGCAACAAAGAGTCACTCCAAAGTCACTAATAGCGGAGAACGAATGAAGAGATTATGGTAGGGTACGAAACCACCTCAAAGTTATTCTTTCCAATCAATCCGTTGGGCTATTCCTATAAGTGTCACAAACAGCCCTAGAGGTCATACTAGAATAACACCTTAAGACACAAATCAATCAAAACCCTAATGTCACCTAGATACTCCAATGTCACCTCAAGTATCTGTGGGTATGATTATATGATATGCATCACACAATCTCAGATTCATCTATTCAACCAACACAAAGGACCTCAAAGAGTGCCCCAAAGTTCCTACCATAGAATCACGACGAAAACGTGTGCCAACCCCTATGCATAGGTTCATGGGCGGAACCCGCAAGTTGATCACCAAAACATACATCAAGTGAATCACGTGGTATCCCATTGTCACCACAGATACGCACGGCAAGACATACATCAAGTGTTCTCAAATCTTTAAAGACTCAATCCGATAAGATAAATCCAAAGGGGAAACTCAATTCATTACAAGAGGGTAGAGGGGGAGGAGAAACATAAGATCCAACTATAATAGCAAAGCTCGCGATACATCAAGAATGTATCACCTCAAGAACATGAGAGAGAGAGATCAAACACATAGCTATTGGTACATATCATCAGCCCCGAGGGAGAACTACTCCCTCCTCGTCATGGAGAGCACCGGCATGATGAATATGTCCACCAGAGAGGTATTTCCCCCTCCGGCAGGGTGCCGGAACGGGTCTAGATTGGTTTCCGGTGGCTACGGAGGCTTCTGGCGGCGGAACTCCTGATCTATTGTGCTCTCGGATGTTTTAAGAGTATATGGAGATATATAGGTGGAAGAAGTACGTCAGGGGGGGCACGAGGGGCTCATGAGGGTGGAGGGCGCGCCCAGGGGGGTGGGTGCGCCCCTCTGCCTCGTGACCTCCTCGCAGATCCCCTGATGTGCATCCAAGTCTTCTCGGCTTCTTTCCTTCCAAAAATGAGTTCCGTGAAGTTTTAGGTCAATTGGACTCCGTTTGATTTTCCTTTTCTTCGAAACCCTAAAATAGGGTAAAAACAGAAACTGGCACTGGGCTCTGGGTTAATAGGTTAGTCCCAAAAATGATATAAAAGTGTATAATAAAGCCCATAAACATTCAAAACAATAGATAATATAGCATGGAGCAATCAAAAATTATAGATACGTTGGAGACATATCAGTATCCCCAAGCTTAATTCCTGCTCGTCCTCGAGTAGGTAAATGATAAAAGAAAGAATTTTTGATGTGGAATGCTAGTTGGCATAATTTCAATGTAATTCTTCTTAATTGTGGTATGAATATCCAGATCCGAAAAATTCAAGACAAAAGTTCATATTGACATAAAAATGATAATACTTCAAGCATACTAACTAAGCAATCATGTCTTCTCAAAATAACATGGCCAAAGAAAGTTCATCCCAACAAAATCATATAGTTTAGTCATGCTCCATTTTTGTCACACAAGAATGCTCTCATCATGCACAACCCCGATGACAAGCCAAGCAATTGTTTCATACTTTAGTAATCTCAAACTCATAAACTTTCACGCAATACATGAGCGCGAGCCATGGATATAGCACTATGGGTGGAATAGAATATAATGAGGGGGGTTATGTGGAGAAGACAAAAAGGAGCAAGTCTCACATCAACGAGGCTAATCAATGGGCAATGGAGATGCCCACCGATTGATGTTAATGCAAGGAGTAGGGATTGCCATGCAACGGATGCACTAGAGCTATAAATGTATGAAAGCTCAACAAAAGAAACTAGTGGGTGTGCATCCAACTTGCTTGCTCACAAAGACCTAGGGCACTTGAGGAGGCCCATTGTTGGAATATACAAGCCAAGTTCTATAATGAAAATTCCCACTAGTATATGAAAGTGATAACTCAAGAGACTCTCTATATGAAGAACATGGTGCTACTTTGAAGCACAAGTGTGGAAAAAAGGATAGTAGCATTTCCCCTTTTATTTATTTTATTTATTTATTTGGGTCTTTTTTTTCTTTGGCCTTTCTCTTTTTTTTGGGGGGGGGGGGACAATGCTC